>NC_138308.1:99358660-99476160 GCF_965601325.2 Salmo salar | reverse complement strand
ACACACCTGGTGACACACACACACACACACACACACATGGTGACACACACACACACACACACACACATGGTGACACACACACACACACACACACACATGGTGACACACACACACACACACACACACCTGGTGACACACACACACACACACACACACCTGGTGACACACACACACACACACACACCTGGTGACACACACACACACACACACACCTGGTGACACACACACACACCTGGTGACACACACACACACACACCTGGTGACACACACACACACACCTGGTGACACACACACACACACACCTGGTGACACACACACACACACACACACACCTGGTGACACACACACACACACACACACACCTGGTGACACACACAACTGGTGACACACACACACACACACACACCTGGTGACACACACACACACACACACACACACACACACACACACACACACACACACATTCACACACACACACACTACATGATCATTACCTTCCCTCCACACATCTCATCCACGGTGGACAGAAGACCCGCTGGCAGGACAGACGTGTGTACTTCTTATCAAGACAACCTTCTGGTCCCAGGTACTGTTCAGTCCGGGGTCTGGTGGGGACAGGGGCCGTAGGGACAGAGGCCGTGGGGACAGAGGCCGTAGGGACAGAGGCCGTGGGGACAGAGGCCGTGGGGACAGAGCCCGTGGGGACAGAGGCCGTGGGGACAGAGGCCGTAGGGACAGGGGTGGTTGAAGAGGCATGGAAACGTGGCTTACCTTTGAGAAATTTAATGTTCTTATCTGAAGCCTGTTCAGGAGATAGAGATACAGGAGATACAGGTCATATTATACAGGAGATACAGGTCATATTATACAGGAGATACAGGTCATATTATACAGGAGATACAGGTCATATTATACAGGAGATACAGGTCATATTATACAGGAGATACAGGTCATATTATACAGGAGATACAGGTCATATTATACAGGAGATACAGGTCATATTATACAGGAGATACAGGTCATATTATACAGGAGATACAGGTCATATTATACAGGAGATACAGGTCATATTATACAGGAGATACAGGTCATATTATACAGGAGATACAGGTCATATTATACAGGAGATACAGGTCATATTATACAGGAGATACAGGTCATATTATACAGGAGATACAGGTCATATTATACAGGAGATACAGGTCATATAATACAGGAGGAACAGGTCATATTATACAGACAGAGTGTGTAATAACGGGCTGTAACTTACCGTGTCAAGGTGAGTGATCAGTACAGCTCCTAGTAGTAATATGGTCAACGCTGTGCTCTTCCCCATGGTGACTCCTGACAGACTAACCAACTAGCCTGCCTCAATACACAATGTTTTTCTCTCTGTCTCTCTCTGCAATATTGATCATTAATCAATCATTACCCTCATTCGTCAATGTGGACCAACACACACACATACCTGTGTGTGTGTGTGTGTGTGTGTGTGTGTGTGTGTGTGTGTGTGTGTGTGTGTGTGTGTGTGTGTGTGTGTGTGTGTGTGTGTTTTGGAAGTCCAGCCCAGTTGTTCCAGTAATTGACAAAAAGTGTGTTTCAATACTCTAGACACACACACGCAAACCCATGCACAAACAAACCTCCACACACACACTCAGCTCATGTTGTCTTCCTCTGCCTTCTAAACATTCTAAACATTCTAAATGTAAAGCAGGTTGTCTGTCTTCCTCTGCATTCTAAACATTCTAAACATTCTAAACATTCTAAATGTAAAGCATGTTGTCTGTCTTCCTCTGCATTCTAAACATTCTAAACATTCTAAATGTAAAGCATGTTGTCTGTCTTCCTCTGCATTCTAAACATTCTAAACATTCTAAATGTAAAGCATGTTGTCTGTCTTCCTCTGCATTCTAAACATTCTAAACATTCTAAACATTCTAAATGTAAAGCAGGTTGTCTGTCTTCATCTGCATTCTAAACATTCTAAACATTCTAAACATTCTAAACATTCTAAACATTCTAAATGTAAAGCATGTTGTCTGTCTTCCTCTGCCTTCTAAACATTCTAAACATTCTAAACATTCTAAATGTAAAGCATGTTGTCTGTCTTCATCTGCATTCTAAACATTCTAAACATTCTAAATGTAAAGCAGGTTGTCTGTCTTCCTCTGCATTCTAAACATTCTAAACATTCTAAACATTCTAAATGTAAAGCATGTTGTCTGTCTTCCTCTGCATTCTAAACATTCTAAACATTCTAAACATTCTAAATGTAAAGCAGGTTGTCTGTCTTCCTCTGCATTCTAAACATTCTAAACATTCTAAACATTCTAAACATTCTAAATGTAAAGCATGTTGTCTGTCTTCCTCTGCATTCTAAACATTCTAAACATTCTAAATGTAAAGCAGGTTGTCTGTCTTCATCTGCATTCTAAACATTCTAAACATTCTAAACATTCTAAATGTAAAGCATGTTGTCTGTCTTCATCTGCATTCTAAACATTCTAAACATTCTAAACATTCTAAATGTAAAGCATGTTGTCTGTCTTCCTCTGCATTCTAAACATTCTAAACATTCTAAATGTAAAGCAGGTTGTCTGTCTTCCTCTGCATTCTAAACATTCTAAACATTCTAAACATTCTAAATGTAAAGCATGTTGTCTGTCTTCATCTGCATTCTAAACATTCTAAACATTCTAAACATTCTAAATGTAAAGCATGTTGTCTGTCTTCCTCTGCATTCTAAACATTCTAAACATTCTAAACATTCTAAATGTAAAGCATGTTGTCTGTCTTCATCTGCACTCTCTCCCCAAACATTCTAAACATTCTAAACATTCTAAACATTCTAAATGTAAAGCATGTTGTCTGTCTTCCTCTGCATTCTAAACATTCTAAACATTCTAAACATGTAAAGCAGGTTGTCTGTCTTCCTCTGCATTCTAAACATTCTAAACATTCTAAACATTCTAAACATTCTAAATGTAAAGCATGTTGTCTGTCTTCCTCTGCATTCTAAACATTCTAAACATTCTAAACATTCTGTTGTCTGTCTTCCTCTGCATTCTAAACATTCTAAACATTCTAAACATTCTAAATGTAAAGCATGTTGTCTGTCTTCCTCTGCCTTCTAAACATTCTAAACATTCTAAACATTCTAAACATTCTAAATGTAAAGCAGGTTGTCTGTCTTCCTCTGCATTCTAAACATTCTAAACATTCTAAACATTCTAAATGTAAAGCATGTTGTCTGTCTTCCTCTGCATTCTAAACATTCTAAACATTCTAAACATTCTAAATGTAAAGCAGGTTGTCTGTCTTCCTCTGCATTCTAAACATTCTAAACATTCTAAATGTAAAGCAGGTTGTCTGTCTTCCTCTGCATTCTAAACATTCTAAACATTCTAAATGTAAAGCAGGTTGTCTGTCTTCATCTGCATTCTAAACATTCTAAACATTCTAAACATTCTAAATGTAAAGCATGTTGTCTGTCTTCCTCTGCATTCTAAACATTCTAAACATTCTAAACATTCTAAATGTAAAGCATGTTGTCTGTCTTCCTCTGCATTCTAAACATTCTAAACATTCTAAATGTAAAGCAGGTTGTCTGTCTTCCTCTGCATTCTAAACATTCTAAACATTCTAAACATTCTAAATGTAAAGCATGTTGTCTGTCTTCATCTGCATTCTAAACATTCTAAACATTCTAAACATTCTAAATGTAAAGCATGTTGTCTGTCTTCCTCTGCATTCTAAACATTCTAAACATTCTAAACATTCTAAATGTAAAGCATGTTGTCTGTCTTCCTCTGCATTCTAAACATTCTAAACATTCTAAACATTCTAAACATTCTAAATGTAAAGCAGTGTTGTCTGTCTTCCATCTGCATTCTAAACATTCTAAACATTCTAAACATTCTAAATGTAAAGCATGTTGTCTGTCTTCCTCTGCATTCTAAACATTCTAAACATTCTAAACATTCTAAACTCGTAAAGCATGTTGTCTGTCTTCCTCTGCATTCTAAACATTCTAAACATTCTAAACATTCTAAATGTAAAGCAGGTTGTCTGTCTTCCTCTGCATTCTAAACATTCTAAACATTCTAAACATTCTAAATGTAAAGCATGTTGTCTGTCTTCCTCTGCATTCTAAACATTCTAAACATTCTAAACATTCTAAATGTAAAGCATGTTGTCTGTCTTCCTCTGCATTCTAAACATTCTAAACATTCTAAATGTAAAGCAGGTTGTCTGTCTTCCTCTGCCCACTTCTAAACATTCTAAACATTCTAAACATTCTAAATGTAAAGCAGGTTGTCTGTCTTCCTCTGCATTCTAAACATTCTAAACATTCTAAACATTCTAAATGTAAAGCATGTTGTCTGTCTTCCTCTGCATTCTAAACATTCTAAACATTCTAAACATTCTAAATGTAAAGCAGGTTGTCTGTCTTCCTCTGCATTCTAAACATTCTAAACATTCTAAACATTCTAAATGTAAAGCATGTTGTCTGTCTTCATCTGCATTCTAAACATTCTAAACATTCTAAACATTCTAAACATTCTAAATGTAAAGCAGGTTGTCTGTCTTCCTCTGCATTCTAAACATTCTAAACATTCTAAACATTCTAAATGTAAAGCAGGTTG
Source organism: Salmo salar (assembly GCF_965601325.2). NCBI lineage: Eukaryota > Metazoa > Chordata > Actinopteri > Salmoniformes > Salmonidae > Salmo > Salmo salar. The sequence goes on along the minus strand of NC_138308.1, from coordinate 99,471,511 downwards.
TCTGTCTTCCTCTGCATTCTAAACATTCTAAACATTCTAAATGTAAAGCATGTTGTCTGTCTTCCTCTGTATTCTAAACATTCTAAACATTCTAAATGTAAAGCAGGTTGTCTGTCTTCCTCTGCATTCTAAACATTCTAAACATTCTAAACATTCTAAATGTAAAGCAGGTTGTCTGTCTTCATCTGCATTCTAAACATTCTAAACATTCTAAACATTCTAAAGGCATGTGCTGCCCCGACAACTCACCGTAAAGCAGGTTGTCTGTCTTCCTCTGCATTCTAAACATTCTAAACATTCTAAACATTCTAAACTCCCCCGTAAAGCAGGTTGTCTGTCTTCCTCTGCATTCTAAACATTCTAAACATTCTAAATGTAAAGCAGGTTGTCTGTCTTCATCTGCATTCTAAACATTCTAAACATTCTAAACATTCTAAATGTAAAGCAGGTTGTCTGTCTTCACTCTGCATTCTAAACATTCTAAACATTCTAAACATTCTAAATGTAAAGCAGGTTGTCTGTCTTCATCTGCATTCTAAACATTCTAAACATTCTAAACATTCTAAATGTAAAGCATGTTGTCTGTCTTCCTCTGCATTCTAAACATTCTAAACATTCTAAATGTAAAGCAGGTTGTCTGTCTTCCTCTGCATTCTAAACATTCTAAACATTCTAAACATTCTAACATTCTAAACATTCTAAACATTCTAAATGTAAAGCAGGTTGTCTGTCTTCCTCTGCCTTCTAAACATTCTAAACATTCTAAATGTAAAGCAGGTTGTCTGTCTTCCTCTGCATTCTAAACATTCTAAACATTCTAAACATTCTAAATGTAAAGCAGGTTGTCTGTCTTCCTCTGCATTCTAAACATTCTAAACATTCTAAACATTCTAAATGTAAAGCAGGTTGTCTGTCTTCCTCTGCATTCTAAACATTCTAAACATTCTAAACATTCTAAACATTCTAAATGTAAAGCAGGTTGTCTGTCTTCCTCTGCCTTCTAAACATTCTAAACATTCTAAACATTCTAAATGTAAAGCATGTTGTCTGTCTTCCTCTGCATTCTAAACATTCTAAACATTCTAAACATTCTAAACATTCTAAATGTAAAGCAGGTTGTCTGTCTTCCTCTGCCTTCTAAACATTCTAAACATTCTAAACATTCTAAATGTAAAGCAGGTTGTCTGTCTTCCTCTGCCTTCTAAACATTCTAAACATTCTAAACATTCTAAATGTAAAGCAGGTTGTCTGTCTTCCTCTGCATTCTAAACATTCTAAACATTCTAAATGTAAAGCAGGTTGTCTGTCTTCCTCTGCATTCTAAACATTCTAAACATTCTAAACATTCTAAATGTAAAGCAGGTTGTCTGTCTTCATCTGCATTCTAAACATTCTAAACATTCTAAACATTCTAAATGTAAAGCATGTTGTCTGTCTTCCTCTGCCTTCTAAACATTCTAAACATTCTAAACATTCTAAATGTAAAGCAGGTTGTCTGTCTTCCTCTGCATTCTAAACATTCTAAACATTCTAAACATTCTAAATGTAAAGCATGTTGTCTGTCTTCCTCTGCATTCTAAACATTCTAAACATTCTAAACATTCTAAATGTAAAGCATGTTGTCTGTCTTCCTCTGCATTCTAAACATTCTAAACATTCTAAATGTAAAGCATGTTGTCTGTCTTCCTCTGCATTCTAAACATTCTAAACATTCTAAACATTCTAAACATTCTAAATGTAAAGCAGGTTGTCTGTCTTCATCTGCATTCTAAACATTCTAAACATTCTAAACATTCTAAATGTAAAGCATGTTGTCTGTCTTCCTCTGCATTCTAAACATTCTAAACATTCTAAACATTCTAAACATTCTAAATGTAAAGCATGTTGTCTGTCTTCCTCTGCCTTCTAAACATTCTAAACATTCTAAACATTCTAAATGTAAAGCAGGTTGTCTGTCTTCCTCTGCATTCTAAACATTCTAAACATTCTAAACATTCTAAATGTAAAGCATGTTGTCTGTCTTCCTCTGCATTCTAAACATTCTAAACATTCTAAACATTCTAAATGTAAAGCATGTTGTCTGTCTTCCTCTGCATTCTAAACATTCTAAACATTCTAAATGTAAAGCAGGTTGTCTGTCTTCATCTGCATTCTAAACATTCTAAACATTCTAAATGTAAAGCATGTTGTCTGTCTTCCTCTGCATTCTAAACATTCTAAACATTCTAAACATTCTAAATGTAAAGCAGGTTGTCTGTCTTCATCTGCATTCTAAACATTCTAAACATTCTAAACATTCTAAACATTCTAAATGTAAAGCATGTTGTCTGTCTTCCTCTGCATTCTAAACATTCTAAACATTCTAAACATTCTAAATGTAAAGCAGGTTGTCTGTCTTCATCTGCATTCTAAACATTCTAAACATTCTAAACATTCTAAACATTCTAAATGTAAAGCAGGTTGTCTGTCTTCATCTGCATTCTAAACATTCTAAACATTCTAAATGTAAAGCATGTTGTCTGTCTTCCTCTGCATTCTAAACATTCTAAACATTCTAAATGTAAAGCATGTTGTCTGTCTTCCTCTGCATTCTAAACATTCTAAACATTCTAAACATTCTAAATGTAAAGCATGTTGTCTGTCTTCCTCTGCATTCTAAACATTCTAAACATTCTAAATGTAAAGCATGTTGTCTGTCTTCATCTGCATTCTAAACATTCTAAACATTCTAAATGTAAAGCAGGTTGTCTGTCTTCATCTGCATTCTAAACATTCTAAACATTCTAAACATTCTAAATGTAAAGCAGGTTGTCTGTCTTCATCTGCATTCTAAACATTCTAAACATTCTAAACATTCTAAACATTCTAAATGTAAAGCATGTTGTCTGTCTTCCTCTGCATTCTAAACATTCTAAACATTCTAAATGTAAAGCAGGTTGTCTGTCTTCATCTGCATTCTAAACATTCTAAACATTCTAAACATTCTAAATGTAAAGCAGGTTGTCTGTCTTCCTCTGCATTCTAAACATTCTAAACATTCTAAACATTCTAAACATTCTAAACATTCTAAACATTCTAAATGTAAAGCAGGTTGTCTGTCTTCCTCTGCATTCTAAACATTCTAAACATTCTAAACATTCTAAATGTAAAGCAGGTTGTCTGTCTTCATCTGCATTCTAAACATTCTAAACATTCTAAACATTGTAAATGTAAAGCTGTAACTTAGCTAGTGCTGAAGTCAAACCAAATAATGCAACGTAATGCTTGACTTGGGGATCCTCTGTAATCGGTGTGTTTGGTGGACGTGTTTAACCAAACTTGAAGACCAGATATCCACACAAGAATAGTAATCAAACACTAATGTGACCAACTGGGGACATTTTGTTGGTCCCCACAAGGTCAATTTCTATTTCTAGTGGGTTAAGGATAGAATTAGGTTTAGAGTTAGAATTAGGTTTAGAGTTAGAATTAGGTTTAGAGTTAGGAGCTAGGGTTAGGTTTAGAGTTAGAATTAGGTTTAGAGTTAGAATTAGGTTTAGAGTTAGGAGCTAGGGTTAGGTTTAGAGTTAGAATTAGGTTTAGAGTTAGGAGCTAGGGTTAGGTTTAGAGTTAGGAGCTAGGGTTAGGTTTAGAGTTAGGAGCTAGGGTTAGGTTTAGAGTTAGGAGCTAGGGTTAGGTTTAGAGTTAGGAGCTAGGGTTAGGTTTTAGGGAAAATAGGATTTTGAATCAGACTGAATTGTATGTCCCCACAAGGTTAGTTATGCAACACTGTGTGTGTGTGTGTGTGTGTGTGTGTGTGTGTGTGTGTGTGTGTGTGTGTGTGTGTGTGGCTCTGACCAGGTTAATGATTAAATACATTGCAACAGATTTAGACAAACACTTAGTCAGATAAGCAGAGCACCAACAACCTGTATAACTAGAGGTTAGAGACAGGTCAGAGGTTAGAGGTTAGAGAGAGGTTAGAGGTTAGAGGTTAGAGGTTAGAGAGAGGTTAGAGGTTAGAGGTTAGAGACAGGTCAGAGGTTAGAGGTTAGAGAGAGGTTAGAGGTTAGAGAGAGGTTAGGGGTTAGAGAGAGGTTAGGGGTTAGAGGTTAGAGAGAGGTTAGAGGTTAGAGGTTAGAGAGAGGTTAGGGGTTAGAGAGAGGTTAGGGGTTAGAGGTTAGAGAGAGGTTAGAGGTTAGAGAGAGGTTAGAGTTTAGAGGTTAGAGAGAGGTTAGAGGTTAGAGAGAGGTTAGGGGTTAGAGAGAGGTTAGAGGTTAGAGGTTAGAGAGAGGTTAGGGGTTAGAGAGAGGTTAGAGGTTAGAGAGAGGTTAGGGGTTAGAGAGAGGTTAGGGGTTAAAGAGAGGTTAGAGGTTAGAGAGAGGTTAGGGGTTAGAGAGAGGTTAGGGGTTAGAGAGAGGTTAGGGGTTAGAGAGAGGTTAGAGGTTAGAGAGAGGTTAGGGGTTAGAGAGAGGTTAGGGGTTAGAGAGAGGTTAGGGGTTAGAGAGAGGTTAGGGGTTAGAGAGAGGTTAGAGGTTAGAGAGAGGTTAGGGTTTAGAGAGAGGTTAGAGGTTAGAGAGAGGTTAGGGGTTAGAGACAGGTTAGGGGTTAGAGAGAGGTTAGGGGTTAGAGAGAGGTTAGAGGTTAGAGAGAGGTTAGAGGTTATAGGTTAGGGGTTAGAGAGAGGTTAGGGGTTAGAGAGAGGTTAGGGGTTAGAGAGAGGTTAGGGGTTAAAGAGAGGTTAGGGGTTAAAGAGAGGTTAGGGGTTAAAGAGAGGTTAGAGGTTAGAGGTTAGAGTGAGGTTAGAGTGAGGTTAGAGGTTAGAGAGATGTTAGGGGTTAGAGAGAGGTTAGGGGTTAGAGTGAGGTTAGAGGTTAGAGAGAGGTTAGGGGTTAAAGAGAGGTTAGAGGTTAGAGCGAGGTTAGAGGTTAGGGGTTAGAGAGAGGTTAGGGGTTAGAGAGGGGTTAGGGGTTAGAGAGGGGTTAGTGGTTAGAGAGGGGTTAGTGGTTAGAGAGAGGTTAGGGGTTAGAGAGAGGTTAGAGGTTAGAGAGAGGTTAGAGGTTAGAGAGAGGTTAGAGGTTAGGGGTTAGAGTGAGGTTAGGGGTTAGAGTGAGGTTAGAGGTTAGAGAGAGGTTAGGGGTTAGAGAGGGGTTAGGGGTTAGAGAGAGTGTAGAGGTTAGAGAGAGGTTAGGGGTTAGAGAGAGGTTAGGGGTTAGAGAGAGGTTAGGGGTTAGGGGTTAGAGAGAGCTTAGGGGTTAGAGGTTAGGGGTTAGGGGTTAGAGAGAGGTTAGGGGTTAGAGAGGGGTTAGTGGTTAGAGAGAGGTTAGGGATTAGAGAGAGGTTAGGGGTTAGAGAGAGGTTAGGGGTTAGAGAGAGGTTAGAGGTTAGAGAGAGGTTAGGGATTAGAGAGAGGTTAGGGGTTAGAGAGAGGTTAGAGATAGAGAGAGGTTAGGGGTTAGAGAGAGGTTAGAGATAGAGAGAGGTTAGGGGTTAGAGAGAGGTTAGAGGTTAGGGGTTAAAGAGAGGTTAGGGGTTAGAGAGAGGTTAGGGGTTAGAGAGGGGTTAGTGGTTAGAGAGAGGTTAGGGATTAGAGAGAGGTTAGGGGTTAGAGAGAGGTTAGGGGTTAGAGAGAGGTTAGAGGTTAGAGAGAGGTTAGGGATTAGAGAGAGGTTAGGGGTTAGAGAGAGGTTAGGGGTTAGAGAGAGGTTAGAGGTTAGAGAGAGGTTAGGGATTAGAGAGAGGTTAGGGGTTAGAGAGAGGTTAGAGATAGAGAGAGGTTAGGGGTTAGAGAGAGGTTAGAGATAGAGAGAGGTTAGGGGTTAGAGAGAGGTTAGAGGTTAGGGGTTAAAGAGAGGTTAGAGGTTAGAGAGAGGTTAGAGGTTAGAGAGAGGTTAGAGGTTAGAAGGAGGTTAGAGGTTAGAAGTTAGGGGTTAGAGGGAGGTTAGAGGTTAGGGGTTAGAGAGAGGTTAGTGGTTAGAGAGAGGTTAGGTGTTAGAGAGAGGTTAGGGGTTAGAGAGAGGTTAGAGGTTAGAGAGAGGTTAGGGATTAGAGAGAGGTTAGAGGTTCGAGATTAGGGGTTAGAGAGAGATTAGGGGTTAGAGAGAGGTTAGGGGTTAGAGAGAGGTTAGAGGTTAGGGGTTAGAGAGAGATTAGAGATAGAGAGATGTTAGGGGTTAGAGAGAGGTTAGAGGTTAGAGAGAGATTAGGGGTTAGAGAGAGGTTAGAGGTTAGAGAGAGATTAGGGGTTAGAGAGAGGTTAGGGGTTAGAGAGAGGTTAGGGGTTAGAGAGAGGTTAGGGTATAGAACGCTGTCATATAGATAGATGATAGATGTACCAGTATAGAATGCTGTCATACAGAGCCCTATGTAGAGCCCTATACAGAGCCCCATGTAGAGCCCTATGTAGAACCCTATGGGAACCCTATGTAGAGCCCTATGGAAGCCCTGTGTAGAGCTCTATGGGAGCCCTATGTAGAGCCCTATGGAAGCCCTATGTAGAGCCCTATGGTAGCCCTATGTAGAGCCCAATGTAGAGCCCCGTGTAGAGCCCTATGTAGAGCCCTATGGGAGCCCTATGTAGAGCCCTATGTAGAGCCCTATGGTAGCCCTATGTAGAGCCCTATGTGGAGCCCTATGGGAGCTCTATGTAGAGCCCTATGTAGAGCCCTTTGGGAGCTCTATGTAGAGCCCCGTGTAGAGCCCTATGTAGAGCCCTATGGGAGCCCTATGTAGAGCCCTATGTAGAGCCCTATGTAGAGCCCTATGGAAGCCCTATGTAGAGCTCTATGGGAGCCCTATGTAGAGCCCTATGTAGAGCCCTATGGTAGCCCTATGTAGAGCCCTATGTAGAGCCCTATGTAGAGCCCTATGGGAGCTCTATGTAGAGCCCTATGTAGAGCCCTTTGGGAGCTCTATGTAGAACCCTATGGGAACCCTATGTAGAGCTCTATGGAAGCCCTATGTAGAGCTCTATGGGAGCCCTATGTAGAGCCCTATGGTAGCCCTATGTAGAGCCCAATGTAGAGCCCCGTGTAGAGCCCTATGTAGAGCCCTATGGGAGCCCTATGGGAGCCCTATGTAGAGCCCTATGGTAGCCCTATGTAGAGCCCTATGTGGAGCCCTATGGGAGCTCTATGTAGAGCCCTATGTAGAGCCCTTTGGGAGCTCTATGTAGAGCCCTTTGGGAGCTCTATGTAGAGCCCCGTGTAGAGCCCTATGGGAGCCCTATGTAGAGCCCCGTGTAGAGCCCTATGGGAGCCCTATGTAGAGCCCTATGTAGAGCCCTATGTAGAGCCCTATGGAAGCCCTATGTAGAGCTCTATGGGAGCCCTATGTAGAGCCCTATGGTAGCCCTATGTAGAGCCCTATGTAGAGCCCTATGGGAGCCCTATGTAGAGCTCTATGGGAGCCCTATGTAGAGCCCTATGGTAGCCCTATGTAGAGCCCTATGGGAGCCCTATGTAGAGCCCAATGTAGAGCTCTATGGTAGCCCTATGTAGAGCCCTATGGGAGCCCTATGTAGAGCTCTATGGGAGCCCTATGTAGAGCCCTATGGTAGCCCTATGTAGAGCCCTATGGGAGCCCTATGTAGAGCCCTATGGTAGCCCTATGTAGAGCCCTATGTAGAGCCCTATGGAAGCCCAATGTAGAGCTCTATGGTAGCCCAATGTAGAGCCCTATGTAGAGCCCTATGTAGAGCCCTATGTAGAGCCCTATGGGAGCTCTATGTAGAGCCCTATGTAGAGCCCTTTGGGAGCTCTATGTAGAGCCCTTTGGGAGCTCTATGTAGAGCCCTATGTAGAGCCCTTTGGGAGCTCTATGTAGAGCCCTATGGGAGCTCTATGTAGAGCCCTATGGGCACTACATAGGCAATAGGGTGACATTTGGGATGCACCCACAAACAGTTCTTTGAAAACAGAAGTCAAAACAAAGCATTTATGTGTGGTTATGCGAGTACAGACACAAACACACATTTGTAACTTACTTGCAACATGTCTGTTTAGGTGAGCGATGGTTGATTGCCGCTGTTTCATTAAAATCTTTGATGTCTTCGAATGACAAACACTTTCAAGTTCTATTTAGGCAATGGAAAGGAGTCCGCTAGCTGTAATATGATTGGCTAATCATTACATTAACTGTAATATGATTGGCTAATCATTACATTAACTGTAATATGATTGGCTAATCATTAGCTAATTATTACATTAACTGTAATATGATTGGCTAATCATTACATTAACTGTAATATGATTGGCTAATCATTAGCTAATTATTACATTAACTGTAATATGATTGGCTAATCATTACATTAACTGTAATATGATTGGCTAATCATTACATTAACTGTAATATGATTGGCTAATCATTACATTAACTGTAATATGATTGGCTAATCATTGTTGCTTTCCAGGAGTTGTTTTCTGTCTTTTCAACAAGACCAATAAAGCATCATGGTGCTAGACCATAGAAATAGGATGACTAGAAGGGAACCAAGCCACTCGGGCCCATGACTGGAATGAGAATGTCCATTCTAGTCATCCTATTTCCCTGTGCTAGAGTAGACAGTACAGCAGTAAGAAGCAGATACACTAGGGTTGCTTTCCAGAAATCCTGATTGGGACATTCTGAATTTCCTGCTTATTCTCTTCCAAAACCAGGATTTCCAGAAAAGCTGGGAATTTTAAGAACGTTTCCAGAATTCCACAACTATTATTAGACAGCGTGTAATATGAACATAGCATTATTTAATGTCTCCTTAATGCACTGGTTCAGTAGTTCCCATAGAGTTCTCCTCTCCAGAACTATTACCCATAAAGCCCATTATATTTCAACACAACAATAATATGAACATGCAAAATAACAACCATTAAATACATTTAGAAACACACATTTCACCTTTATTTAACTAGGCAAGTCAGTTAAGAACAAATTCTTATTTACAATGACGGCCTAGCGGGGAACAGTGGGGTTAACTGCCTTGTTCAGGTTGCAGAACAACAGAACAACAGAACGACCTTGTCAGCTCGGGGATTCGATCTTGGTTACTGGCGCCAAGGCTCTAACCACTAGGCTACCTGCCGCCCCCTCAGTACAGTGAGCTCCAAAATTATTGGGACAGAGAAACTTGTTTTGTTGTTTTTGGCTCTGTACTCCAGCACTTTTGATTTGAGGGTATTTTCATCCATATCGGGTGAACCGTTTAGAAATTTCAGCACGTTTTGTACATAGTCCCTCCAATTTTAGGGGACCAAAAGTATTGGGACAAATTCACACTTATATATGTGTTAAAGTAGTAGAAGTTTTTTGTCCCATATTCACAGCACCTAATGACTAAATCAAGCTTGTGACTCTACGAACTTGTTGGATGCGTTTTGCTGTTTGTTTTGTTTGTGTTTCGCATTATTTTGTGCCCAATAGAAATGAAGAGTAAATAATGTATTGTGTCATTTTGGAGTCACTTTTATTGTAAATGAGAACAGAATACGTCTTGGGGGTATATTTGTGCGTCTGTAACTTTCTCAGTCGTCATTATTCAACAGTAAAAAAAAAATGCTAAACAAAACAAACAGCAAAACGCATCCAACAAGTTCGTAGAGTCACAAGCTTGATTTAGTCATTAGGTGCTGTGAATATGGGACAAAAAACTTCTACTACTTTAACACATATATAAGTGTGAATTTGTCCCAATACTTTTGATCCTCTAAAATGGAGGGGTACTATGTACAACAAAATGCTATAATTTCTAAATGGTTCGCCCGCTTTGGATGAAGATTACCTTCAAATTAAAGCTGACAGTCAGCACTTTAACCCCATAGTCATTGTTTGATTTCAAATCCAAAGTGCTGGAGTACAGAGCCAAAACAACAAATATTTTTTTTATTTATTTAACCTTTATTTAACTACGCAAGTCAGTTAAGAACAAATTCTTATTTACATATAATGTGTCACTGTCCCAATACTTTTGGTGCTCACTGTATATAAACACACAAAAACACACACAGAAGCACTGACGAAATGAAGTGAGTAACACACGGACACACACATATTTGGTCTTGATACAAAAATTGGAAATAACATTGGTACAGCCCATCACCACCTTCTAGTGGTAAACTACATCTAAAACAGTAACTATCATAGAGAATGATAGAGGCCTCTGGTGGTAAACTACATCTAAAACAGAACCCAATTAGTTCACCACCATAGAGAATGATAGAGGCCTCTGGTGGTAAACTACATCTAAAACAGAACCCAATTAGTTCACCACCATAGAGAATGATAGAGGCCTCTGGTGGTAAACTACATCTAAAACAGAACCCAATTAGTTCACCACCATAGAGAATGATAGAGGCCTCTAGTGGCCAAAAGGCCGTTTTAACATAGACAGTGCCATTGAGGGCTTACGCCATTTTAAAGTAGTCAAAGTAGTCAACTGGGTGGGGATTCCTATGAGTTGTAGCCTCAATGGTGCTGCCCATGCTGTTACAGACGGTATAATGGCACAGATAGTTTTATGTGCAATACATACTGTAGGGAATAGGGTGCCATGTCGGACACAGCCCCAGTTTTTATGTGGGTGACCCTACTAAACTCTCATTAGTCACTAGGACTCTACTGTAACTCTCGTTGGTCACCGGCCTGTTTGACAGCCATCGGATAGAAAGGAGTTGGTAACCAGGGTAACGTACACTCGCGGCCACCAGGTGGTGCAGCTGGTCTAAAGTATAATCTCCTCTGGCCTTCTCTTTGTGTACAGTCTGAGTAGGACCAGGAGGTATCCCTGTCTTTAATGTCTGGGTAGGACCAGGAGGTTTTCCTGTCTATAATGTCTGGGTAGGACCAGGAGGTTTTCCTGACTATAATGTCTGGGTAGGACCAGGAGGTTTTCCTGTCTATAATGTCTGGGTAGGACCAGGAGGTTTTCCTGACTATAATGTCTGGGTAGGACCAGGAGGTTTTCCTGTCTATAATGTCTGGTTAGGACCAGGAGGTTTTCCTGTCTATAATGTCTGGGTAGGACCAGGAGGTTTTCCTGACTATAATGTCTGGGTAGGACCAGGAGGTTTTCCTGTCTATAATGTCTGGGTAGGACCAGGAGGTTTTCTTATCTGACCAGGGGAAACTCTAGGCCCTCCAGGTTACACTAGTTGTGACTATCCTATAGCTGAACCAGTCCCCCCCCCCCCCCCCTTATCTAACCTATCCCCTATCTCAGGGGCAGGGAACTAGATTCATCCGCGGGCCGATGTTTGATCTAACCTATCCCCTATCTCAGGGGCAGGGAACTAGATTCATCCGCGGGCCGATGTTTGTCGGAGCGAATGGTCGGTGGGCACGTAACATAATTATAATAACTAGTACACCGCAAATTGACCACATCTAAACCCCAAAAAACAGATCATAGATAACAATCATTTCCTACCTTGATTACATTGCGATCACCCGCGGGCCGCCTGTTGCCAACCCACGTTGAGACACGATCACCCGCGGGCCGCCTGTTGCCAACCCATGACATCTATGGTGGACTACTTTTGACCAGGACCCATTGGGAAACCCATAGCAGTGTATTATATAGTGTATTATATAGTGTATTATATAGGGAAACCCATAGTAGTGTACTATATAGTGTATTATATAGTGTATTATATAGTGTACTATATAGGGAAACCCATAGCAGTGTATTATATAGTGTATTATATAGGGAAACCCATAGCAGTGTATTATATAGTGTATTATATAGGGAAACCCATAGCAGTGTACTATATAGTGTATTATATAGTGTATTATATAGGGAAACCCATAGTAGTGTACTATATAGTGTATTATATAGTGTATTATATAGTGTACTATATAGGGAAACCCATAGCAGTGTATTATATAGTGTATTATATAGTGTATTATATAGGGAAACCCATAGTAGTGTACTATATAGTGTATTATATAGTGTACTATATAGGGAAACCCATAGCAGTGTATTATATAGTGTAATCTATAGTGTATTATATAGTATACTATATAGTGTACTATATAGGGAATATGATACCAGTCTCTCTTTGGTTGTGGTGAGAATAGATCCTATATTTATTCATATTCAAATTACACAGCTACTAACTAACCAACAAACAGAAATATAGTCAGACAAAATGTCTTCACTGTCTTTCCTTGAAGTGCTATTCTATACCATGTCAGACCTATAGACACTCTCTTTATCTGGACAGTCAATCTACACTGAACAAGAATATAAACGCAACATGTAAAGTGTTGCCCCCATGTCATGAGCTGAAATAAAAGATCCCAGAAATGTTCCATACACACAAAAAGCTTATTTCTCTCAAATTTTGTGCACAAATGTGTTTACATCCCTGTTAGTGAGCATTTCTCCTTTTGCCAAGATAATCCATCCACCTGACAGGTGTGGCATAATCAAGAAGCTGATTAAACAGCATGATCGTTACACAGGTGCACCTTGTGCTGGGGGACAATAAAAGGCCACTCTAAAAATGTGAAGTTTTGTCACACAACACAATGCCACAGATGTCTCAAGTTTTGAGGGAGCGTGCGATTGGCATGCTTGACTGCAGGAATGTCCACCAGAGAGAGCTGTTGCCAGAGAATTCAATGTTAATTTCTATACCGTAACCCGTCGTTTTAGAGAATTTGGCAGTACCGCCAAACAGGCCTCACAACCCGCAGACCACGCGTAACCACGACAACGCAGGACCTCCACATCCGGCTTCTTCATCACCTGCGGGATCGTCTGAGACCCAGCCACCAGGACAGCTGATGAAACTGAGGTGTATTTACAACCGAAGAATTTATGCACAAACTGTTTGACACCGTCTCAGGGAAGCTGAGCTATTTGTGACGAAACAGATGCATATCTGTATTCCCAGTCATGTGAAATCCATAGATTAGGGCCTAATGAATTTAAATCAATTGACTGATTTCCTCATATGAACTGTAACTCTTTGAAATCGTTGCGTTTATATTTTGTGTTCAGTGTAAAACATTTAATTTGTCTCTATACTCCAGCTTTTTGGATTTCAGATCAAATGTTTACTTGTATTTCAGTAAATTTTATGCCCAATAGCAATGAATGGTAAATAATGTATTGTCACTTTTATAGTAAATAAGAATAAAATATATTTCTAAAACACTTCTACATTAATGTGGATGCTACCATGATTACAGATAATCACAAATGAATACTAATCTCTCACCATTACCAATAACAAGGGGAGGTTAGCATTTTTGCTAATCTCTTACCATTACCAATAACAAGGGGAGGTTAGCATTTCTGCTAATCTCTCACCATTACTAATAACAGGGAGAAATGCTAACCTCTCACCATTACCAATAACAGGGGAGGTTAGCATTATTGCTAATCTCTCACCATTACCAATAACAGGGGAGGTTAGCATTATTGCTAATCTCTCACCATTACCAATAACAGGGGAGGTTAGCATTATTGCTAATCTCTCACCATTACCAATAACAGGGGAGGTTAGCATTATTGCTAATCTCTCACCATTACCAATAACAGGGGAGGTTAGCATTTTTGCTCATCTCTCACCATTACCAATAACAGGGGATGTTCGCATTTTTTTTTGGGGGGGGGGGGGTTGTACAATATTTACACTCATCATTATTCATCCATTCATTTCTATTGGGCGCATCATAATACAAAACACAATCAAAACAAACTGCAAATGCATCCAACAAGTTTGTAATCACACACTTAGTAGTCAACGTGCGCTATGAATATGGGACCAAATACTAAACATTATGAACGACAAGTGAATTTGTCCACATAGCCTACTTATGAAAAACCTTCAAATAGGGGGACTAGATACATAAAGTGCATTTAGTTTCTGAACGGTAAAACAGATCTGCATGACAATACTGTCACATTCTGTCACCTCATATAAACATTTTGATCTCAAATTCAAAACGCTGGAGTATAGAGACAAATGAAACGTTTTAGCTTCACTGTCCAAAATAAATGCGCAGGGGAGAGTACATCCTTCATACATACATAGTCATTATTACCAGACAATATTGTATATTTTCCATACTATATGCAGTACACACACACACACACACACACACACACACACACCATAGTACTTGATAGTGTGACCGACAGGTCTAGGTGTAGTCCAACTGTAATTGGGGTGTTGGGGCTATTTTGGAAAAGCTGTTCAAAAGAGAACATTGTATTATTTCTTTGTACTCCCTGAAGAAAGCTATGCAGCCGAAACATGTCGGAGTTTATAAACATTGTTTCTATTGAACATTCCATACTAATAAAGGCATTTTAATTAATTATATGAAGAGTGCCTTGGTCCTCCTTTCTATTTTGTAGTTGGGGTGTATTTAAAATGTTGTCAGAGTGTAGCTTGGGGGTAGTCCTGGTGTGTCGTAGTCCCGGTGTGTCGTAGTCCCGGTGTGTCGTAGTCCTGGTGTGTCGTAGTCCCGGTGTGTCGTAGTCCCGGTGTGTCGTAGTCCCGGTGTGTCGTAGTCCCGGTGTGTCGTAGTCCCGGTGTGTCGTAGTCCCGGTGTGTCGTAGTCTCGGTGTGTCGTAGTCCCGGTGTGTCGTAGTCTCGGTGTGTCGTAGTCCCGGTGTGTCGTAGTCTCGGTGTGTCGTAGTCTCGGTGTGTCGTAGTCCCGGTGTGTCGTAGTCCCGGTGTGTCGTAGTCCCGGTGTGTCGTAGTCCCGGTGTGTCGTAGTCCCGGTGTGTCGTAGTCCCGGTGTGTCGTAGTCCCGGTGTGTCGTAGTCCCGGTGTGTCGTAGTCCCGGTGTGTTGTAGTCCCGGTGTGTTGTAGTCCCGGTGTGTTGTAGTCCCGGTGTGTTGTAGTCCCGGTGTGTTGTAGTCCCGGTGTGTCGTAGTCTGGGGGTAGTCCATCTGTAGTTGGGCTGTAGTTATGGTCTGAAATCAATTGCAGTCTGATTGTAGTTGGGCTGTAGTTTTGGTGTGAAATCGATTGTAGTTGGGCTGTAGTTATGGTGTGCTGACAGGTGATCCCTTGAGACTGTTGAGAGCTGCGTGGATCCGGAAGTGAAGCCTGGACTCCATGGAATAGTCCTTGTAGTTCAACCTAGTCACACACACACACAGACACACACACACACACACACACACACACACACACACACACACACACACACACACACACACACACACACACACACACACACACACACACGATTTAAACACATATCATATTTTATTACAATATTAGTGTAACTGACAGAAGAACGTGGTCGTGTCTGTATCTCATTTGGTAGAGCATGACGCTTGTGTCACCGACAGCGTAGCCTAGTGGTTATAGCGTTGGACTAGTAACCGAAAGGTTGCTTGATCGAATCCCCCAAGCTGACAAGGTAAAAATCTGTCTTTCTGCCCCTGAACAAGGCAGTTAAACCCCACTGTTCCTAGGCCGTCATTGAAAATAAGAATTTGTTCTTAACTGACTTGCCTAGTTAAATAAAGGTTACATAAAATAGTGACTTTCATATGTCAAATGTATATAGCACGACAGTGGCTCTGGATAGAAGTGTTTGCTAAACGGTATATTACATGTGATCCAGGCTGCGGCCCAAAACGACACCCTTCTCCCTATATAGTGTGCTCCTTTTTTAGTAAGTGTTACAACCTATTCCCTATTTAGTGCAAAAGTAGTGCGCTAAATAGGGAATAGGGAGCCATTTGGAGAGACTTACTTGGCGTTCTCTATGTATCGCGTCGCCTTGATGTAGTCCCCCTGTTGTTTGTAGAGCAAACCCAATTCATACAGGGTGAAGGGGATCAGGTAGTGGTCATATCGGATTCTCCGCTCACTAGGGGAATGGAGAGAGGAGGAGAGAGAGGAGGAGAGAGAGAGGAGGAGAGAGAGGAGGAGAGAGAGGAGGAGAGAGAGAGGAGGATGGGTATGGAGAGAGGAGGAGAGGAGAAGAGAGAGGAGGAGAGACAGGAGGACGGGTATGGAGAGAGGAGGAGAGAGAGGAGGAGAGAGAGGAGGAGAGAGAGAGGAGGATGGGTATGGAGAGAGGAGGAGAGACAGGAGGACGGGTATGGAGAGAGGAGGAGAGGAGAAGAGCGAGGAGGAGAGAGAGGAGGACGGGTATGGAGAGAGGAGGAGAGAGAGAGGAGGACGGGTATGGAGAGAGGAGGAGCGAGAGAGGAGGACGGGTATGGAGAGAGGAGGAGAGAGAGAGGAGGACGGGTATGGAGAGAGGAGGAGAGAGAGAGAGGAGGACGGGTATGGAGAGAGGAGGAGAGACAGGAGGACGGGTATGGAGAGAGGAGGAGAGAGAGAGGAGGATGGGTATGGAGAGAGGAGGAGAGAGAGAGGAGGACGGGTATGGAGAGAGGAGGAGAGGAGGAGAGAGAGGAGGAGAGAGAGGACGGGTATAGAGAGAGGAGAGAGGAGGAGAGAGAGAGGAGGATGGGTATGGAGAGAGGAGAAGAGAGAGGAGGAGAGAGAGAGGACGGGTATAGAGAGAGGAGAGAGGAGAGAAAGGAGGACAGGTATGCCGAGAGGAGGAGAGAAGGAGAGAGAGGAGGACGGGTATGGAGAGAGGAGGAGAGAGAGCATCAGATACACTAGGCTAACAACCAAACCACCTCCATGCTCAGCTAACAACCAAACCACCTCCATGCTAGGCTAACAACCAAACCACCTCCATGCTAGGCTAACAACCAAACCACCTCCATGCTAGGCTAACAACCAAACCACCTCCATGCTAGGCTAACAACCAAACCACCTCCATGCTAGGCTAACAACCAAACCATCTCCATGCTAGGCTAACAACCAAACCACCTCCATGCTCGGCTAACAACCAAACCACCTCCATGCTCGGCTAACAACCAAACCACCTCCATGCTCGGCTAACAACCAAACCACCTCCATGCTCGGCTAACAACCAAACCACCTCCATGCTCGGCTAACAACCAAACCACCTCCATGCTCGGCTAACAACCAAACCACCTCCATGCTAGGCTAACAACCAAACCACCTCCATGCTCAGCTAACAACCAAACCACCTCCATGCTCGGCTAACAACCAAACCACCTCCATGCTCAGCTAACAACCAAACCACCTCCATGCTAGGCTAACAACCAAACCACCTCCATGCTCGGCTAACAACCAAACCACCTCCATGCTCAGCTAACAACCAACAACCAAACCACCTCCATGCTCAGCTAACAACCAAACCACCTCCATGCTCAGCTAACAACCAAACCACCTCCATGCTAGGCTAACAACCAAACCACCTCCATGCTAGGCTAACAACCAAACCACCTCCATGCTAGGCTAACAACCAAACCACCTCCATGCTCGGCTAACAACCAAACCACCTCCATGCTAAGCTAACAACCAAACCACCTCCATGCTCGGCTAACAACCAAACCACCTCCATGCTAGGCTAACAACCAAACCACCTCCATGCTAGGCTAACAACCAAACCACCTCCATGCTAGGCTAACAACCAAACCACCTCCATGCTAGGCTAACAACCAAACAACCTCCATGCTAGGCTAACAACCAAACCACCTCCATGCTAGGCTAACAACCAAACCACCTCCATGCTAGGCTAACAACCAAACCACCTCCATGCTAGGCTAACAACCAAACCACCTCCATGCTCAGCTAACAACGAAACCACCTCCATGCTAGGCTAACAACCAAACCACCTCCATGCTCGACTAACAACCAAACAACCTCCATGCTCGGCTAACAACCAAACCACCTCCATGCTCGACTAACAACCAAACCACCTCCATGCTAGGCTAACAACCAAACCACCTCCATGCTTGGCCTCTGAAGGATACAACCACCAGAGGAGATCTCATTACTTGATCTCTATCAATTTTCGCCTAGAATGAGAAACCCAAATCTAACTGCCTGTAGCAAGGATATGCATATTATTGGTACCATTTGAAAGGAAACACTTTGAAATTTGTGGAATGTAGGAGAATATAACACAATGGATCTGGTAAAAGATAATACAAAGAAATAACCAACCGTTCTTTTGTATTTTTTTCATACCATCATCTTTAAAATGCCAGAGAAAGGCCATTTTGTATTATTCCAGCCCAGGCGCAATTTAGATTTTGGCCACTAGATGGCAGCAGTGTATGTGTACAGTTTTAGACTGATCCAATGAACCACTGTATTTCTGTTCAAAATGTTGTATCAAGACTGCCCAAATGTGCCTAATTTATTTATTAATAACTTTTCATGTTCAAAATTGTGCACTCTCCTCAAACAATAGCATGGTATTGTTTCACTGTAATAGCTACTGTTATTTGAACAGTGCAGTTAGATTAACAAGAATTTAAGCTTTCTGCCAATATCAGATATGTCTCTGTCCTGGGAAATTTTCTTGTTACTGACAACCTCATGCTAATCGCATTAGCCTACGTTAGCTCAACCGTCCCACTAGGGGACCCATCTATCCTGATGAAGTTTTAAAGATGAGTTGTGTGTGTGTGTGTGTTTACTGGGATCGTTGCGTAGCTCCTCCTCTGTCTTCTCTATGGTGATGAGGAGACTCTCTGTGGTGTCTGCTCTCTTTCCTACGATGGTGAAACCATTCCATACATACATCATCTCCTACACACACACACACACACACACACACAAGCATAGACACACACACAGACACAGACACACACAAGCATAGACACACACACACACACACACACACACACACACACGGAGAGAGGGAGAGAGGCATCAGAATGGAAAAAGTTATTAAGTGTGTGTATGCTTGTGTGTGTGTGTGTGTGTGTGTCTATGCTTGTGTGTGTCTGTGTCTGTGTGTGTGTCTATGCTTGTGTGTGTGTGTGTGTGTGTGTGTGTGTGTGTCTCACCAGTGCTGGAACCACCAGTTTAACAGGGTTGCTGGCTGCGTTATATCTTCTTGATTTCCTCACTGCAAACTTCTCAGTAGGTATGGACTTCCCTGCTAGTCTCTGCTTCAGCCCCTCTACCTGCCTACACACACACACACCACACACGCACACACACACACACGCACCACACACACACACACACACACACACACACACACACATATTCATAGCTAGACCCATGAAGAATGGCAATGTATGCCCGGCCAGCGAGCTGCTATGAATGTTTTATGACCTACAATGAGCTGTCAATGAGCAGTTATGAATGTTTTATGACCTACAATGAGCTGTCAATGAGCAGTTATGAATGTTTTATGACCTACAATGAGCTGTCAATGAGCAGTTATGAATGTTTTATGACCTACAATGAGCTGTCAATGAGCAGTTATGAATGTTTTATGACCTACAATGAGCTGTCAACGAGCAGTTATGAATGTTTTATGACCTACAATGAGCTGTCAACGAGCAGTTATGAATGTTTTATGACCTACAATGAGCTGTCAACGAGCAGTTATGAATGTTTTATGACCTACAATGAGCTGTCAATGAGCAGTTATGAATGTTTTATGACCTACAATGAGCTGTCAATGAGCAGTTATGAATGTTTTATGACCTACAATGAGCTGTCAACGAGCAGTTATGAATGTTTTATGACCTACAATGAGCTGTCAACGAGCAGTTATGAATGTTTTATGACCTACAATGAGCTGTCAACGAACAGTTATGAATGTTTTATGACCTACAATGAGCAGTCAACGAGCAGTTATGAATGTTTTATGACCTACAATGAGCTGTCAACGAGCAGTTATGAATGTTTTATGACCTACAATGAGCTGTCAACGAACAGTTATGAATGTTTTATGACCTACAATGAGCTGTCAATGAGCAGTTATGAATGTTTTATGACCTACAATGAGCTGTCAACGAACAGTTATGAATGTTTTATGACCTACAATGAGCTGTCAACGAACAGTTATGAATGTTTTATGACCTACAATGAGCAGTCAACGAGCAGTTATGAATGTTTTATGACCTACAATGAGCTGTCAACGAGCAGTTATGAATGTTTTATGACCTACAATGAGCTGTCAACGAACAGTTATGAATGTTTTATGACCTACAATGAGCTGTCAACGAGCAGTTATGAATGTTTTATGACCTACAATGAGCTGTCAACGAACAGTTATGAATGTTTTATGACCTACAATGAGCTGTCAACGAACAGTTATGAATGTTTTATGACCTACAATGAGCAGTTGTGAATGCGAACAGTTGTGAACAGTTGTAAGCTCACCTGAACAACTCGACCACGTTCTCTCCAGTCTTCTTGATCTCCTCTTCAGGCAACATAGAGAGGATAGCAGCCTTCTGGTAGACGTAGATGGCCTATAGAGACACACAGGGGTCAGGGGTCAGGGTGTGTCCCTCTCCAGGGTGTGTCCCTCTCCAGGGTGTGTCCCTCTCTCTACGTGTCTCTCCCTCCCTCCCTCTCTCTCTCTACATGTGTGTCTACCTACCTTGGACCAGCGACTCTCCTTACAGAGCAGGTCAGCGTATCTGTATGCCTGCAGCCAGTCCTGAGTGAAGGAGTGACTCCACATCAACTCCCAGTAACACAGGTGGTGAATCTGTCTCCACTGAGACTGGGCTAAGATACACTCCTCAAACTTTAACTGGGCCTTAGGGGAGAGTGAGGGGGGAGAGAGAGTGAGGGGGGAGAGAGAGTGAGGGGGGAGAGAGAGTGAGGGGGGAGAGAGAGTGAGGGGGGAGAGAGAGAGAGACAGGGGAGAGAGAGAGAGTGAGGGGGGAGAGAGAGAGAGACAGGGGAGAGAGAGACAGGGGAGAGAGAGAGAGACAGGGGAGAGAGAGACGGGAGAGAGAGAGGGGAGAGAGAGAGAGGGGAGAGAGAGGGGAGAGAGAGGGGAGAGAGAGGGGAGAGAGAGAGAGAGGTAGAAAGAGAGAGGTCTTATTTCCTGTAGTGATGGTAGAAATTACTGTGTACATAATGTTTGTATGGAATGTGATGATAGTAGGTTCTATATACAGTACCAGTCAAAAGTGTGGACACACCTACTCATTCAAGGGTTTTTCTTTATTTTTACTATTTTCTACATTGTAGAATAATAGTGAAGACATCACAACTATGAAATAACACATATGGAATCATGTAGTAACCAAAAAAAGTGTTAAACACATCAAAATATATTTTATATTTGAGATTCTTGAAAGTAGCCACCCTTTACCTTGATGACAGCTTTGCACACTCTTGACATTCTCTCAACCAGCTTCGTGAGGTAGTCACCTGGAATGCATTTCAATTAACAGGTGTGTCAAGTTAATTTGTGGAATTTCTTTCCTTCTTAATGCGTTTGAGCCAATCATTGTGTTGTGACAAGGTAGGGGGGGGGGGTATACAGAAGATGGCCCTATTTGGTAAAAGACCAAGTCCATATTTTGGCAAGAACAGCTCAAATAAGCAAAGAGAAATGACAGTCCATCATTACTTTAAGATATGAAGGTCACTCAATCGGGAAAATTTCAAAAATGTTGAAAGTTTTTTCAAGTGCAGTCGTAAAAACCATCAAGCGCTATGATGAAACTGGCTCTCATGAGGACCGCCACAGGAATGGACGACCCAGAGTTACCTCTGCTGCAGAGGATAAGTTCATTAGAGTTAACTGCACCTCATGCAGCCCAAATAAATTCTTCACAGAGTTCAAGTAACAGACACATCTCAACATCAACTGTTCAGAGGAGACTATGTGAATCAGGCCTTCGTGGTCGAATTGCTGTAAAGAAACCATTACTAAAGGACACCAATAAGAAGAAGAGACTTGCTTGGGCCAAGAAACACGAGCAGTGGACATTAGACCGGTGGAAATCTGTCCCTTGGACTGATGAGTTAAAATTTGAGATTTTTGGTTTCAACCGCCGTGTCTTTGTGAGATGCAGAGTAGGTGAACAGATGATCTCTGCATGTGTTGTTCCCACCGTGAAGCATGGAGGAGGAGGTGTGATGGTGCTTTGCTGGTGACACTGTCTGTGATTTATTTATAATTCAAGGCACACTTAACCATCATGGCTACCACAGCATTCTGCAGCGATACGCCATCCCATCTGATTAGCGCTTAGTGGGACTATCATTTGTTTTTCAACAGGACAATGACCCAACACACCTCCAGGCTGTGTAAGGGCTATTTGACCAAGAAGGAGAGTGATGGAGTGTGCAAAGCTGTCATCAAGGCAAAGGGTGGCTACTTTGAAGAATGTATATATATATATATATATATATATATATATATATATATATATATATATATATATATATATATAAAAAACACTGGTTTGGTTACTACCTTATTCCATATGTGTTATTTCATAGTTGTGATGTCTTCACTATTATTCTACAATGTAGAAAATAGTAAAAATAAAGAAAAACCCTGGAATGAGTCGGTGTGTCCAAACGTTTGACTGGTGCTGTACATAACGTTTGTATGAAATGTGATGTTAGTAACTTCTATGTACATAACGTTTGTATGAAATGTGATGTTAGTAACTTCTATGTACATAACGTTTGTACCAAATGTGATGTTAGTAACTTCTATGTACATAACGTTTGTATGAAATGTGATGTTAGTAACTTCTATGTACATAACGTTTGTACGAAATGTGATGTTAGTAACTTCTATGTACATAACGTTTGTACGAAATGTGATGTTAGTAACTTCTATGTACATAACGTTTGTACGAAATGTGATGTTAGTAACTTCTATGTACATAACGTTTGTACGAAATGTGATGTTAGTAACTTCTATGTACATAACGTTTGTACGAAATGTGATGTTAGTAACTTCTATGTACATAACGTTTGTACGAAATGTGACGTTAGTAACTTCTATGTACATAACGTTTGTACGAAATGTGATGTTAGTAACTTCTATGTACATAACGTTTGTATGAAATGTGATGTTAGTAACTTCTATGATGTTTCACCTTCTCGAAGTTTCCTCTGAGCACAGCAATCCGAGCAGAATAGAACAGAATGATAGAACCCTAGGAGAGAAACACTCCCATTAGTACTCTACCATACAGGGTGTGTGTGTGTGTGTGTGTGTGTGTGTGTGTGTGTGTGTGTGTGTGTGTGCGTGCGTGCGATACTTACGTTAGGGAACTTCTCGAGGTAAGGTCCCAGTAAGGCTTCTGCCTCTACAAGGTTTCCTTCTCCAGTACCTGGAACAACCATCACACAACCATCACACAACCAATGCTGTGACAAGGTAACCATAACACAACCAGCACACAACCAATGCTGTGACAAGGTAACCATAACACAACCATCACACAACCAATGCTGTGACAAGGTAACCATAACACAACCAGCACACAACCAATGCTGTGACAAGGTAACCATAACACAACCAATGCTGTGACAAGGTAACCATAACACAACCAGCACACAACCAATGCTGTGACAAGGTAACCATAACACAACCAGCACACAACCAATGCTGTGACAAGGTAACCATAACACAACCATCACACAACCAATGCTGTGACAAGGTAACCATAACACAACCACCATACAACCACATTACAACCACCATACAACCATGTTACAACCACCATACAACCATGTTACAACCATGTTACAACCACGTTACAACCACGTTACAACCATGTTACAACCACCATACAACCATGTTACAACCACGTTACAACCATGTTACAACCATGTTACAACCACCATACAACCATGTTACAACCACCATACAACCATATTACAACCACCATACAACCATGTTACAACCACCATGTTACAACCACCATACAACCAGAATACAACCACCATACAACCAGAATACAACCATGTTACAACCACCATACAACCAGAATACAACCACCATACAACCAGAATACAACCACCATACAACCAGAATACAACCACCATACAACCACCATACAGCCATGATAGAACCAGAATACAACCACCATACAACCAGAATACAACCATGTTACAACCAGAATACAACCATGTTACAACCACCATACAACCAGAATACAACCATGTTACAACCACCATACAACCATGTTACAACCACCATATAACGTTACAACCATCATATAACCATGTTACAACAATAATACAACCACCATACAACCACGATAGAACCAGAACACAACCACCATACAACCATGTTACAACCAGAATACAACCACGATAGAACCAGAATACAACCATCACAAATAACCACAACCACCAAACAAATATCACAAAATTACTGACCTTCTCCGAAACCTGGAACACACAACAATCGTCATTCAACCATCACACAACCTTTACACAACTATTAACCAGTGTGTGTGTGTGTGTGTGTGTATCCCTACCCAGAATGAGTGTAACATAGGTATGGTACAGCAGCAACGTTAACACACTGAGGACAGCTCTGAGACTGTGGCTTGCTGCTCCTTCTCTCAGCTGAGCCAGACCAAAGTCCTACAAGACACAATAACACCTCTTATAAGCATTCATAACAGTTCATAGCCTCCTTATAACAGCTCTTACCTGTTTTTTTTTTTTTTTTATTATTATTTTTTAAAATGTAACCTTTATTTAACTAGGCAAGTCGGTTAAGAACAAATTCTTATTTACAATGACGGCCTAGGAACAGTGGGTTAACTGCCTTGTTCAGGGGCAGAATGACAGATTTTTTTTACCGTGTCAGCTCGGGGATTCGATCTTGCAACCTTTCGGTTACTAGTCCAACGCTATAACCACTAAGCTACTTAACGCCCACAAGCCCCCCCCCCCCCCCCCCACAAGCATTCATTATAATCATTCATAGCAGCTCATTGCTAAACCATTGAACTCACTCTGTTGCCAGAGAAACCGATGACTTCCAGCAACCTGAGGATTCTCTGAGGAAGGAGGGACAGCATCTGAGAGAGAGAGAGAGAGAGAGAGAGAGAGAGAGAGAGAGAGAAAACGTGTTAAAACCAAGCTGTATTTATTTATAAACCCTCTCACACACCCTCCCGTCTTTCTTACCAGGTTGAAGGATCCGATACCCAGTCTCACTCCTCCTTCGAACTGCCTGAATGATTCACTGCTATGGTCCTGAGTCACATTCAGAATATTCTGACATTCCCTACAAGAAGATAGCACAGGATGTTATGTCACAAGTACAGTCCCCCAGCCAGTTATACCCATATTATACCCATCTACTAGTCCCCCAGCCAGTTATACCCATATTATACCCATCTACTAGTCTCCCAGCCAGTTATACCCATATTAGACCCATCTACTAGTCCCCCAGCCAGTTATACCCATCTACTAGTCCCCCAGCCAGTTATACCCATATTAGACCCATCTACTAGTCCCCCAGCCAGTTATACCCATATTAGACCCATCTACTAGTCCCCCAGCCAGTTATACCCATATTAGACCCATCTACTAGTCCCCCAGCCAGTTATACCCATATTAGACCCATCTACTAGTCCCCCAGCCAGTAATACCCATATTAGACCCATCTACTAGTCCCCCAGCCAGTTATACCCATATTAGACCCATCTACTAGTCCCCCAGCCAGTTATACCCATATTAGACCCATCTACTAGTCCCCCAGCCAGTTATACCCATATTAGACCCATCTACTAGTCCCCCAGCCAGTTATATCCATATTAGACCCATCTACTAGTCTCCCAGCCAGTTATACCCATATTAGACCCATCTACTAGTCCCCCAGCCAGTAATACCCATATTAGAACCATCTACTAGTCCCCCAGCCAGTTATACCCATATTAGACCCATCTACTAGTCCCCCAGCCAGTAATACCCATATTAGACCCATCTACTAGTCCCCCAGCCAGTAATACCCATATTAGACCCATCTACTAGTCGCCCAGCCAGTTACACCCATATTAGACCCATCTACTAGTCCCCCAGCCAGTAATACCCATATTAGACCCATCTACTAGTCCCCCAGCCAGTTATACCCATATTAGACCCATCTATTAGTCCCCCAGCCAGTTATACCCATATTAGACCCATCTACTAGTCCCCCAGCCAGTTATACCCATATTAGACCCATCTACTAGTCCCCCAGCCAGTAATACCCATATTAGACCCATCTACTAGTCCCCCAGCCAGTTATACCCATATTATACCCATCTACTAGTCCCCCAGCCAGTTATACCCATATTATACCCATCTACTAGTCCCCCAGCCAGTTATACCCATCTACTAGTCCCCCAGCCAGTTATACCCATATTAGACCCATCTACTAGTCCCCCAGCCAGTAATACCCATCTACTAGTCCCCCAGCCAGTTATACCCATATTAGACCCATCTACTAGTCCCCCAGCCAGTTATACCCATATTATACCCATCTACTAGTCCCCCAGCCAGTTATACCCATATTAGACCCATCTACTAGTCCCCCAGCCAGTAATACCCATATTAGACCCATCTACTAGTCCCCCAGCCAGAAATACCCATATTAGACCCATCTACTAGTCCCCCAGCCAGTTATACCCATATTAGACCCATCTACTAGTCCCCCAGCCAGTTATACCCATATTAGACCCATCTACTAGTCGCCCAGCCAGTTATACCCATCTACTAGTCCCCCAGCCAGTTATACCCATCTACTAGTCCCCCAGCCAGTTATACCCATATTAGACCCATCTACTAGTCCCCCAGCCAGTTATACCCATATTATACCCATCTACTAGTCCCCCAGCCAGTTATACCCATATTAGACCCATCTACTAGTCCCCCAGCCAGTTATAGCCATATTATACCCATCTACTAGTCCCCCAGCCAGTTATACCCATATTAGACCCATCTACTAGTCCCCCAGCCAGTAATACCCATATTAGACCCATCTACTAGTCCCCCAGCCAGTAATACCCATATTAGACCCATCTACTAGTCCCCCAGCCAGTAATACCCATATTAGACCCATCTACTAGTCCCCCAGCCAGTTATACCCATATTAGACCCATCTACTAGTCCCCCAGCCAGTTATACCATCTACTAGTCCCCCAGCCAGTTATACCCATATTATACCCATCAACTAGTCCCCCAGCCAGTTATACCCATATTAGACCCATCTACTAGTCCCCCAGCCAGTTATACCCATATTAGACCCATCTACTAGTCCCCCAGCCAGAAATACCCATATTAGACCCATCTACTAGTCCCCCAGCCAGTTATACCCATATTAGACCCATCTACTAGTCTCCCAGCCAGTTATACCCATATTAGACCCATCTACTAGTCCCCCAGCCAGTTATACCCATATTAGACCCATCTACTAGTCCCCCAGCCAGTTATACCCATATTAGACCCATCTACTAGTCCCCCAGCCAGTTATACCATCTACTAGTCCCCCAGCCAGTTATACCCATATTATACCCATCTACTAGTCCCCCAGCCAGTTATACCCATATTAGACCCATCTACTAGTCCCCCAGCCAGTTATACCCATATTAGACCCATCTACTAGTCCCCCAGCCAGTAATACCCATATTAGACCCATCTACTAGTCCCCCAGCCAGTTATACCCATCTACTAGTCCCCCAGCCAGTTATACCCATCTACTAGTCCCCCAGCCAGTTATAACCATATTAGACCCATCTACTAGTCTCCCAGCCAGTTATACCCATATTATACCCATCTACTAGTCTCCCAGCCAGTTATACCCATATTAGACCCATCTACTAGTCCCCCAGCCAGTTATACCCATCTACTAGTCCCCCAGCCAGTTATACCCATCTACTAGTCCCCCAGCCAGTTATACCCATATTAGACCCATCTACTAGTCTCCCAGCCAGTTATACCCATATTAGACCCATCTATTAGTCCCCCAGCCAGTTATACCCATATTAGACCCATCTACTAGTCCCCCAGCCAGTTATACCCATATTAGACCCATCTACTAGTCCCCCAGCCAGTTATACCCATATTAGACCCATCTACTAGTCCCCCAGCCAGTTATACCCATATTAGACCCATCTACTAGTCCCCCAGCCAGTTATACCCATATTAGACCCATCTACTAGTCCCCCAGCCAGTTATACCCATATTAGACCCATCTACTAGTCCCCCAGCCAGTTATACCCATATTAGACCCATCTACTAGTCCCCCAGCCAATTATACCCATCTACTAGTCCCCCAGCCAGTTATACCCATATTAGACCCATCTACTAGTCCCCCAGCCAGTTATACCCATATTAGACCCATCTACTAGTCTCCCAGCCAGTTATACCCATATTAGACCCATCTACTAGTCCCCCAGCCAGTTATACCCATATTAGACCCATCTACTAGTCCCCCAGCCAGTTATACCCATATTAGACCCATCTACTAGTCCCCCAGCCAGTTATACCCATCTACTAGTCCCCCAGCCAGTTATACCCATCTACTAGTCCCCCAGCCAGTTATACCCATATTAGACCCATCTACTAGTCCCCCAGCCAGTTATACCCATATTAGACCCATCTACTAGTCCCCCAGCCAGTTATACCCATATTAGACCCATCTACTAGTCCCCCAGCCAGTTATACCCATATTAGACCCATCTACTAGTCCCCCAGCCAGTTATACCATCTACTAGTCCCCCAGCCAGTTATACCCATATTATACCCATCTACTAGTCCCCCAGCCAGTTATACCCATATTAGACCCATCTACTAGTCCCCCAGCCAGTTATACCCATATTAGAGCCATCTACTAGTCCCCAGCCAGTAATACCCATATTAGACCCATCTACTAGTCCCCCAGCCAGTTATACCCATCTACTAGTCCCCCAGCCAGTTATACCCATATTAGACCCATCTACTAGTCTCCCAGCCAGTTATACCCATATTATACCCATCTACTAGTCTCCCAGCCAGTTATACCCATATTAGACTCATCTACTAGTCCCCCAGCCAGTCATACCCATATTATACCCATCTACTAGTCCCCCAGCCAGTTATACCCATCTACTAGTCCCCCAGCCAGTAATACCCATCTACTAGTCCCCCAGCCAGTTATACCCATATTAGACCCATCTACTAGTCCCCCAGCCAGTTATACCCATATTATACCCATCTACTAGTCCCCCAGCCAGTTATACCCATATTAGACCCATCTACTAGTCCCCCAGCCAGTAATACCCATATTAGACCCATCTACTAGTCCCCCAGCCAGAAATACCCATATTAGACCCATCTACTAGTCCCCCAGCCAGTTATACCCATATTAGACCCATCTACTAGTCCCCCAGCCAGTTATACCCATATTAGACCCATCTACTAGTCGCCAAGCCAGTTATACCCATCTACTAGTCCCCCAGCCAGTTATACTCATCTACTAGTCCCCCAGCCAGTTATACCCATATTAGACCCATCTACTAGTCCCCCAGCCAGTTATACCCATATTATACCCATCTACTAGTCCCCCAGCCAGTTATACCCATATTAGACCCATCTACTAGTCCCCCAGCCAGTTATAGCCATATTATACCCATCTACTAGTCCCCCAGCCAGTTATACCCATATTAGACCCATCTACTAGTCCCCCAGCCAGTAATACCCATATTAGACCCATCTACTAGTCCCCCAGCCAGTAATACCCATATTAGACCCATCTACTAGTCCCCCAGCCAGTTATACCCATATTAGACCCATCTACTAGTCCCCCAGCCAGTTATACCATCTACTAGTCCCCCAGCCAGTTATACCCATATTATACCCATCAACTAGTCCCCCAGCCAGTTATACCCATATTAGACCCATCTACTAGTCCCCCAGCCAGTTATACCCATATTAGACCCATCTACTAGTCCCCCAGCCAGAAATACCCATATTAGACCCATCTACTAGTCCCCCCAGCCAGTTATACCCATATTAGACCCATCTACTAGTCTCCCAGCCAGTTATACCCATATCAGACCCATCTACTAGTCCCCCAGCCAGTTATACCCATATTAGACCCATCTACTAGTCCCCCAGCCAGTTATACCCATATTAGACCCATCTACTAGTCCCCCAGCCAGTTATACCATCTACTAGTCCCCCAGCCAGTTATACCCATATTATACCCATCTACTAGTCCCCCAGCCAGTTATACCCATATTAGACCCATCTACTAGTCCCCCAGCCAGTTATACCCATATTAGACCCATCTACTAGTCCCCCAGCCAGTAATACCCATATTAGACCCATCTACTAGTCCCCCAGCCAGTTATACCCATCTACTAGTCCCCCAGCCAGTTATACCCATCTACTAGTCCCCCAGCCAGTTATAACCATATTAGACCCATCTACTAGTCTCCCAGCCAGTTATACCCATATTATACCCATCTACTAGTCTCCCAGCCAGTTATACCCATATTAGACCCATCTACTAGTCCCCCAGCCAGTTATACCCATCTACTAGTCCCCCAGCCAGTTATACCCATCTACTAGTCCCCCAGCCAGTTATACCCATATTAGACCCATCTACTAGTCTCCCAGCCAGTTATACCCATATTAGACCCATCTATTAGTCCCCCAGCCAGTTATACCCATATTAGACCCATCTACTAGTCCCCCAGCCAGTTATACCCATATTAGACCCATCTACTAGTCCCCCAGCCAGTTATACCCATATTAGACCCATCTACTAGTCCCCCAGCCAGTTATACCCATATTAGACCCATCTACTAGTCCCCCAGCCAGTTATACCCATATTAGACCCATCTACTAGTCCCCCAGCCAGTTATACCCATATTAGACCCATCTACTAGTCCCCCAGCCAGTTATACCCATATTAGACCCATCTACTAGTCCCCCAGCCAGTTATACCCATATTAGACCCATCTACTAGTCCCCCAGCCAATTATACCCATCTAC
This sequence comes from Salmo salar, assembly GCF_965601325.2. NCBI lineage: Eukaryota > Metazoa > Chordata > Actinopteri > Salmoniformes > Salmonidae > Salmo > Salmo salar. Next base: position 99,440,735 of record NC_138308.1, on the reverse strand, counting down.
TAGTCCCCCAGCCAGTTATACCCATATTATACCCATCTACTAGTCCCCCAGCCAGTTATACCCATATTATACCCATCTACTAGTCCCCCAGCCAGTTATACCCATATTAGACCCATCTACTAGTCCCCCAGCCAGTTATACCCATCTACTAGTCCCCCAGCCAGTTATACCCATATTAGACCCATCTACTAGTCCCCCAGCCAGTTATACCCATCTACTAGTCCCCCAGCCAGTTATACCCATCTACTAGTCCCCCAGCCAGTTATACCCATCTACTAGTCCCCCAGCCAGTAATACCCATATTAGACCCATCTACTAGTCCCCCAGCCAGTTATACCCATCTACTAGTCCCCCAGCCAGTTATACCCATCTACTAGTCCCCCAGCCAGTTATACCCATATTATACCCATCTACTAGTCCCCCAGCCAGTTATACCCATATTAGACCCATCTACTAGTCTCCCAGCCAGTTATACCCATATTATACCGATCTACTAGTCCCCCAGCCAGTTATACCCATATTAGACCCATCTACTAGTCTCCCAGCCAGTTATACCCATATTAGACCCATCTACTAGTCCCCCAGCCAGTTATACCCATATTATAATTATTCTACTGATTCAACAAGTCAAGTTATTCCAACTAGGATCTATGGCAGGTTTGGGGAACACTGACTTGTAAATCTGGTAACTATGGCAGGTTTGGGGAACACTGACTTGTAAATCTGGTAACTTGTGCGTATTTTGATCCCTCCTTTGATAAAGCTGATCATGTTTTCATCCTGTTGAAAGAAAGAGAGAGAGAGCAACAAGTCAGAATGAATTAGGACAAGAACACTGTATTAGGGTTAGGATATTTTACCTGTGTTAGATTAGGGTTAGGATATTTTACCTGTGTAGATTAGGGTTAGGATATTTTACCTGTGTAGATTAGGGTTAGGATATTTTACCTGTGTTAGATTAGGGTTAGGATATTTTACCTGTGTTAGATTAGGGTTAGGATATTTCACCTGTGTTAGATTAGGGTTAGGATATTTCACCTGTGTAGATTAGGGTTAGGATATTTTACCTGTGTAGATTAGGGTTAGGATATTTTACCTGTGTAGATTAGGGTTAGGATATTTCACCTGTGTAGATTAGGGTTAGGATATTTTACCTGTGGTAGATTAGAGTTAGGATATTTTACCTGCGGTAGATTAGAGTTAGGATATTTTACCTGCGGTAGATTAGGGTTAGGATATTTTACCTGTACGAAGGTGAGCGTGGCTTTCTGCAGTAGGCACTCAGCATAGCAGATCTCTGCATGCATCTCCTCTGGAACACATAAACGGATACGTTAAAGTGAAAACACACACACACACGCATTCCATGTTGGTCATTCAGCAGACGCTCCTATCCAGAGAGACTTCCTGTTAGTGGCTGATCTAAATAAGGTTGGTGAGACAAACACATAGAAAGCCTTCCTCAAAACAACAGCTATCAGCCATATCAATGGTAAGTAGTGAGGAAAGTTCAGAGACAAAACTAGTCTGAGGTAGTCAGTTCAACACCAGTCTGAGGTAGTCAGTGTAGTCAGTTCAACACCAGTCTGAGGTGGTCAGTTCAACACTAGTCTGAGGAAGTCAGTTCAACACTAGTCTGAGGTAGTCAGTTCAACACTGTGTCTGAGGTAGTCAGTTCAACACTGTGTCTGAGGTAGTCAGTTCAACACTGTGTCTGAGGTAGTCAGTTCAACACTGTGTCTGAGGTAGTCAGTTCAACACTGTGTCTGAGGTAGTCAGTTCAACACTGTGTCTGAGGTAGTCAGTTCAACACTGTGTCTGAGGTAGTCAGTTCAACACTGTGTCTGAGGTAGTCAGTTCAACACCAGTCTGAGGTAGTCAGTTCAACACCAGTCTGAGGTAGTCAGTTCAACACCAGTCTGAGGTAGTCAGTTCAACACCAGTCTGAGGTAGTCAGTTCAACACCAGTCTGAGGTAGTCAGTTCAACACCAGTCTGAGGTAGTCAGTTCAACACCAGTCTGAGGTAGTCAGTTCAACACCAGTCTGAGGTAGTCAGTTCAACACCAGTCTGAGGTGGTCAGTTCAACACCAGTCTGAGGTAGTCAGTTCAACACCCGTCTGAGGTGGTCAGTTCAACACCAGTCTGAGGTAGTCAGTTCAACACTGTGTCTGAGGTAGTCAGTTCAACACTGTGTCTGAGGTAGTCAGTTCAACACTGTGTCTGAGGTAGTCAGTTCAACACCAGTCTGAGGTAGTCAGTTCAACACCAGTCTGAGGTAGTCAGTTCAACACCAGTCTGAGGTAGTCAGTTCAACACTGTGTCTGAGGTAGTCAGTTCAACAGAAACAACACTCACCTTCTCTGAGGTGGTCGTTAGACTGTTTGGTCACCAGACTGGAGATAGACTCCACCACAGAGTTTCTCTTCCTGAACCTACACACAGTAAAAGGAGTTACACGAGTGTGTGTGTGTGTGTGTGTGTGTGTGTGTGTGTGTGTGTACCTCTGGCAGGTTGTTAAGGCCTCTTTGATGACGGCCATGGCTGTCTGTATGTCTCTGTGTTCAAACGTCATGGCAGCCTGCATCACCAGAATAGAACTGTAGCCCAGAGCATGATACATACTGTCCTTCCACCTGGAATAAACACAGTCTGCATTACCAGAATAGAACTGTAGCCTAGAGCATGATACATACTGTCCTTCCACCTGGAATAAACACAGCCTGCATCACCAGAATAGAACTGTAGCCCAGAGCATGATACATACTGTCCTTCCACCTGGAATAAACACAGCATGCATTACCAGAATAGAACTGTAGCCCAGAGCATGATACATACTGTCCTTCCACCTGGAATACAATCAAACGTAGTCTCCAAAGGGACAAGCATGACAAAAACAGAGTCCATACGAAAGAGTTAAACATCACAGTGGTCATGGCAACAAACAGACACGTGTTAGTACCATGGTTTGAGGAGGTCCAGGGCCTCTGAGAATTTGTTGTTCAGGACAAGGTTCAGAGCCATAGAACACTCTTCTATGGAAGTCTTCAAATCCATCTTTCCAGCCCTGGGGGGGAGAGGGACAGACAGAGAGAGGGGTGGGGAGAGACAGAGAGAGGGGAGAGAGCGAGAGAGAGGTGGGGAGAGACAGAGAGATGGAAGAGAGCGAGAGGCGTGCAAGAAATGTTGGAGAGAAGGAGAGCGAGGGGAAAGAGGGGGGAGAGAGAGAGCGAAAGATACAGGAGAGACAGAGTGAGATGGAGTGAGGGGGGAGAGAGAAAGGGAGAGCAGGGGGTAGAGGGGGAGAGAGAGTGGGGAGAGAAAGAGAACAGAGAGAGAGAGAGGGTAGAGGGGGAGAGATCGAGAGAGGTACGAGAAAGGGGGGAGAGAGAGAAGGGGGAGAGAGATGGTGAGGGAGAGAGACAGCAATACAGGAGAGACAGAGAGAGCAAGAGGGAGTGAGACAGAGGGGAGAGAGAGAGAGGGCGAAAGAGAGAGACAGATACAAGATACAGAGCGAGAGAGGAGTAAGAAGAAAATATTAACCCAATACACACAGTTACAGGATGGAGCACTGCCATGTCACCAACCTCCTCCCTATAGGCTGTCTCGTCGTCGCGGTGATCAGGCCTACCACTGTTGTGTCGTCCGCAAACTTAATGATGGTGTTGGACTTGTGTTTGGCTACGCATTCGTGGGTGAACAGGGAGTACAGGAGGAGACTGATCACGCACCCCTGGGGGGCCCCAGTGTTAAGGATCAGCATGGCAGATGTGTTGTTGCCTACCCTCACCACCTGGGGGCAGTCTGACAAGAAGTCCAGGATCCTTAGCTTAGAGGGCACTATGGTGTTGAACACTGAGCTGTAGTCAATGAACAGCATTCTTACATAGGTTAGACGGCTACTGTTTAAAGGTCTTGCTCACATTGGCTACGGAGAGCGTGATCACACAGTTGTCCAGAACAGCTGGTGCTCTCATGCATGCTTCAGTGTTGCTTGCCTCGTAGCAAGCATAAAAAAGGCATTTAGCTCGTCTGGTAGGCTCGCATCACAGGGCAGCTCGCGGCTGGGTTTCCCTTTGTAGTCTGTAATAGTTTGCAAGCACTGCCACATCCTACAAGCGTCAGAGCTGGTGAAGTAGGATTCAATCTTGGTCCTGTATTGATGCTTTGCTTGTTTGATGGTTGGTCTGAGGGCATAACAGGATTTCTTATAAGCGTCTGGATTAGTGTCCCCGCTCCTTGAAAGGGGCAGCTCTAGCCTTTAGCTCGATGCGGTTGTTGCCTGCAATCCATGGCTTCTGGTTGGGATATGTACGTAAGGTCACTGTGGGGACGACGTTGTCGATGCACTTATTGATGAAGCCGGTGACTGAGGTGGTATACTCCTCAATGTCATCGGATGAATCCCAGAACATATTCCAGTCTGTGCTAGCGAAACAATCCTGTAGCTTAGCGTCCGCTTCAACTCTTATTGGTGAAGCCGGTGACTGAGGTGGTTTACTCCTCAATGCCACTGGGCTCCTGAGTGGTGCAGTGGTCTAAGGCACTGCATCTCACTGCAAGAGGCATCACTGCAGTCCCTGGATCGAATGATTGTGGAGTCCAATAGGCTGGCGCACAATTGGCCCAGCGTTGTCCGGGGTAGGCTGTCATTGTAAATAAGAATTCGTTCTTAACCGACTTGCCTAGTTAAATAAAGGTTAAATATATATACTTTTTTAAATAAAAATAAAAATAAAATCCTGGAACATATTCCAGTCTGTGTAAAACAGTCCTGTAGCTTGGCATCCGCGTGATCTGACCACTACCGTATTGAGCGAGTCACTGGTACTTCCTGCTTTCGTTTTTTTTGCTTGTAAGCAGGAATCAGGAGGATAGAATTATGGTCAGATTTGCCAAATGGAGGGCGAGGGAGAGCTTTGTACGTGTCTCTGTGTGTGGAGTAAAGGTGGTCTAGAGTGCAAACGGGTTGAAGTTTGCTTCTGGATGAGCATTTTCTTGTTTGCTTATGGCCTTATACAGCTCATCTAGTTTTTATCGCTTAGTGCATCGGTATGTGGTGGTAATTAGACGGCTACTAATAATTTAGATCAGAACTCTCTTGGTAGATAGTATGGTCTACAGCTTATCATGAGGTACTCTACCTCAGGCGAGCAATACCTCGAGACTTCTTTAATATTAGACATCGCGCACCAGCTGTTAAGAGACACACACATCACCGCCCCTCGTCTTACCAGACGCAGCTGCCCTGTCCTGCCGATCCCCGGAAAACCCAGCCAACTCTATATTATCCGTGTCGGCGTTCAGCCACGACTCGGTGAAACATAAGATATTACTGTTTTTTAATGTCGGATAGTCTTAATCGTAGATCATCCATTTTGTTTTCCAGTGATTGCATGTTGGCTAATAATACGGATGATAGTGGAGGTTTACTCACACGCCAACGAATTCTCCCAAGGCACCACGACCCCCCCCCCTTTTCTCCGTATTTTCTTCACGCAAATGACGGGGATTTGGGCCTGGTTTTTGCGTCGAACTCATTCAAGAAAATAAATCTTGTTCCAGTTCGAGGTGAGTAATCGCTGATTTGATATTCAGAAGCTCTTTTCGGTCATAAGAAAGTAGCAGCAACATTATATACAAAACAAACAAAATAGCCTGTAAAACAGAGGAGGTCAGAATAGAGAGGATGTAGTCTGTCTTCATGTTCTAGTACCCATAATACATCATGTTTTATCTACTGTCTACAGAGGTCAGAATAGAGAGGATGTACAGCCCCCCCCCCCCCCCATGCCATTAGTCCACTTTTGATACATTCCCACAAAATTGATATTCATACTGTAGAGATTCTTCACGTAGAAGGAGTCTAAACACATAGGAGAGGCATCTCTCTCACTCTCTCCCTCCCTCCCTCCCTCTCCCCCTCTCAAGCCGTCCTAGCTTAGCAGATCCCCCCCCCCCCCCATCTCAGAGGACGAATAGTTAAAAATAACAGAGAGACCGGGGGAGAGAGGGGGGGAAAAAAAGAGTGAGATGAGACAGAAAGAGAGGGGGTGGAGTTGGGAAGAGAGAGCGAGCAAGTAGAAAGAGAGAGGGAGAGACGGGGGGGGGGGGGGCAGTAAAAACTAGAAAGGGCGAGGATGGAAAAAGAGAGGGAGTATATTGCGGCATCTGTGATGGATGATGACTGTCTACAGCTAATCACACACACACACACACACACACACACACACACACACACCTTCCTGCCTAATATGCATCCAAAAGAAAGAGAAGGGAGGAAACAGAACAACATATAGAAAAGGGAGAGGAGAGTGAAACAGCTGGAGGTGAATGGAAAAACACGACATGACCAAAAGTATGTGGACACCTGCTATTATCTAACATTAGGTAGAAACACGACATGATCAAAAAGTATGTGGACACCTGCTATTATCTAACATTAAGTAGAAACACGACATGATCAAAAGTATGTGGACACCTGCTATTATCTAACATTAGGTAGAAACACGACATGATCAAAAGTATGTGGACACCTGCTATTATCTAACATTAGGTAGAAACACGACATGATCAAAAGTATATGGACACCTGCTCGTCGAACATCTCATTCCAAAATCATGGGTATTAACATGGGCTTGTCCCCCCCCCCCCCCCTTGCTGCTATAACAGCCTCCACTCTTCTGGGAAGGTTTTCCACTAGATGTTGGAACATTGCTGCAGGGGATTTGCTTCCATTCAGCCACAAGAGCAGTAGTGAGGTCGGACACTGATGTTGGGCGATTAGGCCTGGCTCACCGTCTGCATCCCAATTCATCCCAAAGGTGTTCGATTGGTTGAAGTCAGGGCTCTGTGCAGACCAATCAAGTTCTTCCACACCGATCTCAACAAACCGTTTCTGTATGGACCTCGCTTTGTGCACAGGGGCATTGTCATACTGAAACAGGAAAGAGCCTTCCCCAAACTGTTGCCACAAACCTGGATGCACAGAATCGTCTAGAATGTCATTGTATGCTGTAGCGTTAAGATTTCCCTTCACTGGAACTACGGGACCTGAACCATGAAAAACAGCCCCAGACCATTATTCCTCCTCCACCAAACTTTACAGTTGGCACTATGCATTCGAGCAGGTAGCGTTCTCCTGGCATCCGCAGAACCCAGCGCCCATCACTCCAGAGAATGCGTTTCCACTGCTCCAGAGTCCAATAGCGGCGAGTTTTACACCACTCCAGCCGACGCTTGGCATTGCGCATGGTGATCTTAGGCTTGTGTGCGGCTGCTCGGCCGTGGAAACCCATTTCATGAAGCTCCCAACGAACAGTTGTTGTGCTGACGTTGCTTCCAGAGGCAGTTTGGAACTCGGTAGTGAGCGTTGCAACTGAGAACAGATGCGTTTTTACGTACTTCAGCACTCGGCGGTCCCGTTCTGTGAGATTGTGTGGCCTACCACTTCGTGGTAACAGCACTTACAGTTGACCGGGGGCAGCTCTAGCAGAGCAGACTGACTTGTTGGAACGGTGTCATCCTATGACGGTGCCACGTTGAAAGTCACTGAGCTCTTCAGTAAGGCCATTCTACTGCTAGTGAAGGAGATAAGTGTTTCCAGTTTCAGAGATTTTTGTAGTTCGTTCCAGTCATTGGCAGCAGAGAACTGGAAGGAGAGACGACCAAAGGAGGAGTTGGCTTTAGGGGTGACCAGAGAGATATACCTGCTGGAGCGCGTGCTACAGGTGGGTGCTGCTATGGTGACCAGTGAGCGGAGATAAGGGGGGGACTTTACCTAGCAGGGTCTTGTAGATGACCTGGAGCCAATGTGTTTGGTGACGATTATGAAGCGAAGGCCAGCCAACGAGAGCATACAGGTCGCAGTGGTGGGTAGTATATGGGGCTTTGGTGACAAAACGGATGGCACTGTGACAGACTGCATCCAGCTTGTTGAGTAGGATATTGGAAGCTATTTTGTAAATGACATCGCCGAAGTCGAGGATTGGTAGGATGGTCAGTTTTACGAGGGTATGTTTGGCAGCATGAGTGAAGGATGCTTTGTTGCTTTGCTACGGGTTAAACATCTTTGAGATGTAAAGTAGGCTTGGGCGGTATCCATATTGTCATACGAGGATGTTCGGGATTACCGGCCCTGAACACAAGGGCTGCTATTTTCTAACCCTTACAGGCTCTGTTATGCGAGGGCTAGCAATGTCAACAAGTATATGTACAATCCCATAAAGAATGCTAACAGGGGAATCCCTCCTTCAATTTAATTCGCTCTTCTGACTGTCCATCAACTCCTGGCTGAACCGTACGACACAGCCACTGACAGAGCACATGCCTGTCATCGTTACGTCGTAGCGCAGCAAGAGAGAGTTGTTTCATCACTATAGCACATTCAGAGATTGATTTTAAAGTCGACTATCAAAAGTAATCTAAAATAATTAATAGATTTTTTTTTTTAAACAAAAAAACAAACACTTTCTGTTTGTCAAAGACGGACAAGATTAATATGAGATGAAAGGCGAGTTCCTAATGAGTCCAGGAAGCCAAGCTAGAGCTCTGTGTGACGTCCACAGCGACGGGGGCCGACATTTTGATCAAGAGACCTTTAGAAAATAGGCACGTTTTCTCTAACACTAAACATAACAAATATGTATTTTACAGTTATAAGGAAGGTGAAATCTTTAGTCATTTTATAAATTTGATTATACTATATTTAGAAAACATGTCATTTCAAGCCTTATTCATACAATTTTGTTTCACAGGAAATGTATAAAAAAAAATCATATTTTAATAATATTTTCATATTGTAATCATATTTTAATCATTTAAAAAATATATATATATATATACACACTGAGTGTACAAAACATTAAGAACACCTTCCTACTATTGTCACGACTTCCACCGAAGTCGGTCCCTCTCCTTGTTCGGGCGGCGTTCGACGTCACCGGCCTTCTAGCCATCGCCGCTCCACCTTTCATTTTCCATTTGTTTTGTCTTGTTTTCCCGCACACCTGGTTCACATTCCCTCATCAGACTAAAATGTATATTACCCTCTGTTCCCCCCCATGTCTGTGTGTGGAATTGTTCTTTGTGTAGGGTGTTACGCTACAGGCTGGCTTGCGCTAGGTTTGTTTCAAACCTAGGTTTGTTTGTTTTTGTTTAATCCGGTTCATGTTACCGTGGTTGTGCTTTGTGCTGCCTCGCCTGTGCCTTTTGGCCAGGGTGTATATTAAAGTTCTCCTGTTATCACTCTCTGCTCTCCTGCGCCTGACTTCCCGGCAACCAGTCACTCACCCCGTTACAACTATTGAGTTGCGCGTGCGAAAAACCCAGCAGCGTTTCAGTTCTTGACACGAACCGGTGCACCCGGCACCTACTACCATACCCCATTTAAAAGGCACTTAAATATTGTGTCTTGCCCATTCACCCTCTGAATGGCACACGTACACAATCCATGTCTCAGTTGTCTCAATCCTTCTTTAACCCCGTCTCCTCCCCTTCATGTACACTGATTGAAGTGGATTTAACAGGTGACTTCAATAAGGGATCATAGCTCCCTTTCACCTGGATTCACCTGGTCAGTCTATGTCATGGAAAGAGCAGGTGTTCTTAATGTTTTGTACACTCAGTGTATGTTTGCTGTTGCACTTTTAAATACAATTATAAAAGGTTGTTTTGAATGTCTTGTCCACTCTCTAGTGATGTGTTCTACATCATCAAAGATGACAATTAACAACGATAGGACAGTCATTTGCTCCTAAATTCGGTCTGGTGCTCCTAAATTCTGTCTGGTGCTCCTAAATTCTAGTCTGGTGCTCCTAACTTCTGTCTGGGCCCAACGTCTAGGGAAAAGCGTTCATTTAGAGCCCTGAACACTAAAATAGAGCTTCTGGTGTGATCACAGTAAAATAGAGCTTCTGGTGTGATCACAGTAAAATAGAGCTTCTGGTGTGATCACAGTAAAATAGAGCTTCTGGTGTGATCACAGTAAAATAGAGCTTCTGGTGTGATCACAGTAAAATAGAGCTTCTGGTGTGATCACAGTAAAACTTGTCGATATGAAAGCATAGATTATCAAAGACATCGTTTCTAATTGAGTTACAACTGAAGTGTCAGTTCAAAACAGAGACGAGTGATTGAAGCGAGCGCCCGGGAGCTGGCTCAGCTCAAGCAGCCTGCGCAACTGAAAGATGTTATCGACCAATGAGAGGATTGCATTAAATATTCTGCTAAGCAATGCATGCTTCTGATTGGACAAAAACAGATGAAAAGGAGTTTCATGTCAAATTAAAATGTCCATTAGTCTCACAACTTAAATAAAACGTAATTCGTGTTTTTTTTTTCAGGGCGTCTCGTTAACGTCATTCGCTGTTTCAGGGCGTCTCGTTAACGTCATTAGCTGTTTTTTTAGGGCGTCTCGTTAACGTCATTAGCTGTTTTTTTAGGGCGTCTCGTTAACGTCATTCGCTGTTTTTTCAGGGCGTCTCGTTAACGTCATTCGCTGTTTCAGGGCGTCTCGTTAACGTCATTCGCTGTTTCAGGGCGTCTCGTTAACGTCATTCGCTGTTTCAGGGCGTCTCGTTAACGTCATTCGCTGTTTTTTCAGGGCGTCTCGTTAACGTCATTAGCTGTTTTTTCAGGGCGTCTCGTTAACGTCATTAGCTGTTTCAGGGCGTCTCGTTAACGTCATTCGCTGTTTTTTTAGGGTGTCTCATCTCGTTAACGTCATTAGTTTCCGTCAGGAACAAGAGGTTGGTGACTAAATGAACAGTGGTGTGTGTGTGGAACTTCAAGCCCTCTAAAATACTTACACGGGTATCCGGTCGTAGGCATCTTCAAAACAATCCTGCAAAACACAAAAACAGACAAGTTACATTACACCCACAGAAACACAGACAGTATGGTGCCAGCTGGAGCAGTGATAGCAGACAGTATGGTGCCAGCTAGAGCAGTGATAGCAGACAGTATGGTGCCAGCTGGAGCAGTGATAGCAGACAGTATGGTGCCAGCAGGAGCAGTGACAGCAGACAGTATGGTGCCAGCAGGAGCAGTGATAGCAGACAGTATGGTGCCAGCTGGAGCAGTGACAGCAGACAGTATGGTGCCAGCTGGAGCAGTGATAGCAGACAGTATGGTGCCAGCTAGAGCAGTGACAGCAGACAGTATGGTGCCAGCTGGAGCAGTGATAGCAGACAGTATGGTGCCAGCAGGAGCAGTGACAGCAGACAGTACGGTGCCAGCTGGAACAGTGAGAGCAGACAGTATGGTGCCAGCTGGAACAGTGAGAGCAGACAGTATGGTGCCAGCTGGAACAGTGAGAGCAGACAGTATGGTGCCAGCTGGAGCAGTGACAGCAGACAGTATGGTGCCAGCTGGAGCAGTGATAGCAGACAGTATGGTGCCAGCTAGAGCAGTGACAGCATGTGATACAGGTGCAGAACCTGCTTCATGACTGGAACACACACAGAGACAGAGAGACTAGAAAGAGAGATGTTTTTACAAAAAGATAGCTTCAGAGTTAGATAAACTTGGATTTTTCCACAAGGACATATACAGGATACTACCCTCCACAACATAACCTTCACTCTAAATCAAAACTCCAAACCTACAACCTGATTTTGGACAAAACTACCCAGAAGGATTCAAAGATTCTTATTTCCAAGATTTACAGCAAATGGTCTGGCAAACAAACAACAGAAACCTGAAGCACCATCCAACCTGGAACTGAGTGAGTCATGTTTAATCTGAAGTCCATCCTGGAACTGAGTGAGTCATGTTCAGTCTGTAGTCCAATCTGGAACTGAGTGAGTCATGTTCAGTCTGTAGTCCAACCAGGAACTGAATGAGTCATGTTCAGTCTGTAGTCCAACCAGGAACTGAGTGAGTCATGTTCAGTCTGTAGTCCAACCTGGAACTGAGTGAGTCATGTTTAGTCTGTAGTCCAACCTGGAACTGAGTGAGTCATGTTTAGTCTGTAGTCCAACCTGGAACTGAGTGAGTCATGTTCAGTCTGTAGTCCAACCAGGAACTGAATGAGTCATGTTCAGTCTGTAGTCCAACCTGGAACTGAGTGAGTCATGTTCAGTCTGTAGTCCAACCAGGAACTGAGTGAGTCATGTTCAGTCTGTAGTCCAACCAGGAACTGAGTGAGTCATGTTCAGTCTGTAGTCCAACCAGGAACTGAGTGAGTCATGTTCAGTCTGTAGTCCAACCTGGAACTGAGTGAGTCATGTTCAGTCTGTAGTCCAACCTGGAACTGAGTGAGTAATGTTTAGTCTGAAGCTACTATTATTAAAGCCAAGAAGAAAATACATTACAATAATATATTTTACTTTATAAGGACTGAATGCTAAGTTAAGGCTACCAAGCTTGCCAGGACAGAACAGACCGGGTGCCTCAATTAGCACTGAGGTTTGAAGTGAGACGTGTCAAAGCCCTCGAGGGCAACAATGGCAGGAGAGTTTCACAGCCTCCCCCACCCAAATGCAGAAGCCTTTGAAGCTCCCTCCCTCTGTTCAGAGGTCGTTATAAAACAGTACCCCGTGGATGTAAAAAAATGAGAAGGAACGAAAAGAGTACAAAAAGTAGGCTGCTTATTGAAAATCAAGAGACACTTTTTGCTGACTATTATTTTTTTTTAAATGGGAGCATAAGCAACTTTATTTTCCACCCAGACCATCCTCTGGCATGGCACAGTGCTATATTAACACACTACCACTCTGTTAGGAGGTGGGGGTGTTAGCGATGGGTGGAAACTCAGGATGTTAGACAACGAGGACTCTGAGTCAGCCAATGTCAACCTGTTCAAGTCTGGAACAGTAATGGTACAGGGCAACGCCAAACAGTTTCAGCTGGACGTTCACCTAATCAAAGTGGGAGCACAGCAGGAGAAACTCTCTTTGTGAAGACTCCCTCACCCCGATCGTGTCAGACCAGACCTCTTAATTAAACAACCCCACAGACGAGCATCCCCAAACGGAAAGTCAACCTCCCAGCACAGAGTACTACTCCCTCACTTTTTTTATTTTTATTTATTTCACCTTTATTTAACCAGGTAGGCAAGTTGAGAACAAGTTCTCATTTACAATTGCGACCTGGCCAAGATAAAGCAAAGCAGTTCGACAACATACAAAAACACAGAGTTACACATGGAGTAAAACAACATACAATCAATGATACAGTAGAAAAAAAATAAGACTATATACAATGTGAGCAAATGATGTGAGATAAGGGAGGTAAAGGCAAAAAAGGCCATGGTGGCAAAGTAAATAAAGTATAGCAAGTAAAACACTGGAATGGTAGATTTGTTATTTGAAGAAAGTTCAAAGTTAAAATATAAATAATATGGTGCAAAGGAGCAAAATAAATAAAGTAAATAAATACAGTAGGTAGGTGGTAGTAGTTTGGGCTAAATTATAGATGGGCTATGTACAGGTGCAGTGATCTGGGAGCTGCTCTGATAGCTGGTGCTTAAAGCTAGTGAGGGAGATAAGTGTTTCCAGTTTCAGAGATTTTTGTAGTTCGTTCCAGTCATTGGCAGCAGAGAACTGGAAGGAGAGACGACCAAAGGAGGAGTTGGCTTTAGGGGTGACCAGAGAGATATACCTGCTGGAGCGCGTGCTACAGGTGGGTGCTGCTATGGTGACCAGTGAGCGGAGATAAGGGGGGACTTTACCTAGCAAGGTCTTGTAAATGACCTGGAGCCAATGTGTTTGGCGACGATTATGAAGCGAAGGCCAGCCAACGAGAGCGTACAGGTCGCAGTGGTGGGTAGTATATGGGGCTTTGGTGACAAAACGGATGGCACTGTGATAGACTGCATCCAGCTTGTTGAGTAGGGTATTGGAGGCTATTTTGTAAATGACATCGCTGAAGTCGAGGATTGGTAGGATGGTCAGTTTTACGAGGGTAAGTTTGGCAGCATGAGTGAAGGATGCTTTGTTGCGAAATAGGAAGCCAATTCTAGATTTAACTTTGGATTGGAGATGATTGATGTGAGTCTGGAAGGAGAGTTTACAGTCTAACCAGACACCTAGGTATTTGTAGTTGTCCACAAATTCTAAGTCAGAACCGTCCAGAGAAGTGATGCTGGACAGGCGGGCAGGTGCAGGCAGCGATCGGTTGAAGAGCATGCATTTAGTTTTACTTGTATTTAGGAGCAGTTGGAGACCACGGAAGGAGAGTTGTATGGCATTGAAGCTCGTCTGGAGGGTTGTTAACACGGTCTCCAAAGAAGGGCCAGAAGTATACAGAATGGTGTCGTCTGCGTAGAGGTGGATCAGAGATTCACCAGCAGCAAGAGCGACATCATTGATGTATACAGAGAAAATAGTTGGCCCAAGAATTGAACCCTGTGGTACCCCCATAGAGACTACCAGAGGTCCGGACAGCAGGCCCTCCGATTTGAGACACTGAACTCAATCAGAGAAGTAGTTGGTGAACCAGGCGACGCAATCGTTTGAGAAACCAAGGCTACTGAGTCTGCCGAAGAGGATGTGGTGATTAACAGAGTCAAAAGCTTTGGCCAGGTCAATGAATACGGCAGCACAGCATTGTTTCTTATCGATGGCGGTTACGATGTCGTTTAGGACCTTGAGCGTGGCTGAGGTGCACCCATGACCAGCTCTGAAACCAGATTGCATAGCGGAGAGGGTGCGGTGGGATTCGAAAAGGTCGGTAATCTGTTTGTTGACTTGGCTTTCGATGACCTTAGAAAGGCAGGGTAGGATGGATATAGGTCTGTAGCAATTTGGGTCAAGAGTGTCACCTCCTTTGAAGAGGGGGATGACAGCAGCTGCTTTCCAATCTACGGGAATCTCAGACGACACAAAAGAGAGGTTGAACAGGCTAGTAATAGGGGTTGCAATAATTTCGGCAGATCATTTTAGAAAGAAAGGGTCCAGATTGTCAAGCCCAGCTGATTTGTAGGGGTCCAGATTTTGCAGCTCTTTCAGAACATCAGCTGAATGGATTTGGGAGAAGGAGAAATGGGGGAGGCTTGGGCGAGTAGCTAGGTGGAAAGCATGGCCAGCCGTAGAAAAATGCTTATTGAAATTCTCAATTATAGTGGGCTTATCGGTGGTGACAGAGTTTCCTATCCTCAGTGCAGTGGGCAGTTGGGAGGAGGTGTTCTTATTCTCCATGGACTTTACAATGTCCCAGAACTTTTTAGAGTTTGAGTTGCAAGAAGCAAATTTCTGTTTGAAAAAGCTAGCCTTGGCGTTTCTAACTGCCTGTGTGTATTGGTTTCTAACTTCCCTGAAAAGTTGCATATCGCGGGGGCAGTTCGATGCTAATGCAGAACGCCACAGGACATTTTTGTGTTGGTTAAGGGCAGTCAGGTCTGGGGAGAACCAAGGCCTATATCAGTTCCTGGTTCTACATTTCTTGAATGGGGCATGCTTATTTAAGATGGTGAGGAAGGCATTTAAAAAAAATAACCAGGCATCCTCTACTGACGGGATGAGGTCAATATCCTTCCAGGATACCAGGGCCAGGTCGATTAGAAAGGCTTGCTCGTTGAAATGTTTCAGGGAGCGTTTGACAGTGATGAGTGGAGGTCGTTTGACCGCTGACCCATTACGGGTGCAGGCAATGAGGCAGTGATCGCTGAGATCTTGGTTGAAAACAGCAGAGGTGTATTTAGAGGGCACGTTGGTTAGGATGATATCTATGAGGGTGCCAGTGTTTGCGGCTTTGGGGTGGTACCTGGTGGGTTCATTAATAATTTGTGTGAGATTGAGGGCAGAGGGTCTATAGCAGGCAGCAACGGTGAGAGACTTGTTTTTAGAGAGGTGGATTTTTAAAAGTAGAAGTTCAAATTGTTTGGGTACAGACCTGGATAGCAGGACAGAACTCTGCAGGCTCTCTCTGCAGTAGATTGCAACACCGCCCCCTTTGGTCGTTCTATCTTGTCTGAAAACGTTGTAGTTAGGGATGAAGATTTCAGAGTTTTTGATGGACTTCCTAAGCCAAGATTCAGACACAGCTAGGACATCCGGGTTGGCAGAGTGTGCTAAAGCAGTGAATAAAACAAACTTACGGAGGAGGCTTCTAATGTTAACATGCATGAAACCAAGGCTTTTAGGGTTACAGAAGTCATCAAAAGAGAACGCCTGGGGAGTAGGAATGGAGCCAGGCACTGCAGGGCCTGGATTCACCTCTACATCCCCAGAGGAGCAGAGAAGTATGAGGATAAGGGTACGGCTAAAAGCTATAAGAATTGGTCGTCTGTGACGTCCGGAATAGAGAGAAAAAGGAGCAGGTTTCTGGGGGCGATAAAATAGCTTCAAGGTATAATGTACAGACAAAGGTATGGTAGGATGTGAGTACAGAGGAGGTAAACCTAGGCATTTAGTGATGAGAGAGATATTGTCTCAAGAAACAGCATTGAAACCAGGTGATGTCATCGCATGTGTGGGTGGAGGAACTGAGAGGTTGGATAAGGTATAATGAGCAGGGCTAGAGGCTCTACAGTGAAATAAGCCAATAAACACTAACCAGAACAGCAATGGACATTGCATATTGACATTGAGGAGAGGCATGCTTAGCCGAGTGATCAAAGGGTCCAGTGAGATTCAGACAGCTAGCCGGGCCATAGGTAGCAAGCTGGTAGAAGATGGAGGGAGGTCTGTTTTTAGCCACCTCGTGCGTTTCCGTCTGTGGATTAGTGGGGTTCCGTGTGGAAGGGGGGACCAGTCCAATTGGCAAAATAGTTAGTTATAGCTAAAGCCCAAGAAAAGTGTGAAGAATAAATTCACCCAGCTGGAGGTAAGACAGGTGGAGCTGGAACAGCAGGTGATTACACTCCAGTCAGCACAGACCCAGACAACAGTCCAGCACAACAACACCCCCTTAACCAGACCCAGACAACAGTCCAGCACAACAACACCCCCTTAACCAGACCCAGACAACAGTCCAGCACAACAACACCCCCTTACCCAGACCCAGACAACAGTCCAGCACAACAACACCCCCTTAACCAGACCCAGACAACAGTCCAGCACAACAACACCCCCTTACCCAGACAACAGTCCAGCACAACAACACTCCCTTAACCAGACCCAGACAACAGTCCAGCACAACAACACTCCCTTAACCAGACCCAGACAACAGTCCAGCACAACAACACCCCCTTACCCAGACCCAGACAACAGTCCAGCACAACAACACCCCCTTAACCAGACCCAGACAACAGTCCAGCACAACAACACCCCCTTAACCAGACCCAGACAACAGTCCAGCACAACAACACCCCCTTAACCAGACCTGGAGAGCTGGAGGTGGAGAGAGAGACATGTCTGCACTCTGGACTGTAGTGAGACAACTACAACAGGAGAAAGAGCAGGACAAGAACAGAGAGCACTAGAGGAGAGGATCAGACTGCTGGAGGAGAGGATCAGACTGCTGGAGGAGAGGGTGAGGGGGATGGAGGAGAGGGTGAGGGGGATGGAGGAGAGGGTGAGGGGGATGGAGGAGAGGGTGAGGGGGGATGGAGGGAGAGGGTGAGGGGGGATGGAGGAGAGGGTGAGGGGGATGAAGGAGAGGGTGAGGGGGATGGAGGAGAGGATCAGACTGCTGGAGGAGAGGGTGAGGGGGATGGAGGAGAGGGTGAGGGGGGATGGAGGGAGAGGGTGAGGGGGGATGGAGGGAGAGGGTGAGGGGGGATGGAGGGAGAGGGTGAGGGGGGATGGAGGAGAGGGTGAGGGGGATGGAGGAGAGGGTGAGGGGGATGGAGGAGAGGGTGAAGGGGGATGGAGGAGAGGGTGAAGGGGGATGGAGGAGAGGGTGAAGGGGGATGGAGGAGAGGGTGAGGGGGATGGAGGAGAGGGTGAAGGGGGATGGAGGAGAGGATCAGACTGCTGAAGGAGAGGGTGAAGGGGGATGGAGGAGAAGATCAGACTGCTGAAGGAGAGGGTGAGGGGGATGGAGGAGAGGGTGAAGGGGGATGGAGGAGAGGGTGAGGGGGATGGAGGAGAGGGTGAAGGGGGATGGAGGAGAGGATCAGACTGCTGAAGGAGAGGGTGAGGGGGATGGCGTGTGACAAAGAACAACCCACTAGGGAGGTGGCCACCACCACAGAGAAGCCAGCAGAACAGCCCACCTCAGCTCCCGACATAAGTCTGGACACCACAGCAGAACAGTCCACACCAGACCCTGACCATAGAGGACCACCCCACCCAGACCATAGGGGACCATAGAGGACCACCCCACCCAGACCATAGGGGACCACCCCACCCAGACCATAGGGGGACCATAGAGGACCACCCACCCAGACCATAGGGGACCATAGAGGACCACCCCACCCAGGACCATAGGGGACCATAGAGGACCACCCCACCCAGACCATAGGGGACCATAGAGGACCACCCACCCAGACCATAGAGGACCATAGAGGACCACCCCACCCAGACCATAGGGGACCATAGAGGACCACCCACCCAGACCATAGAGGACCACCCCACCCAGACCATAGGGGACCACCCCACCCAGACCATAGAGGACCATAGAGGACCACCCCACCCAGACCATAGAGGACCATAGAGGACCACCCCACCCAGACCATAGGGGACCATAGAGGACCACCCACCCAGACCATAGGGGACCATAGAGGACCACCCACCCAGACCATAGAGGACCATAGAGGACCACCCCACCCAGACCATAGGGGACCATAGAGGACCACCCACCCAGACCATAGAGGACCACCCCACCCAGACCATAGGGGACCATAGAGGACCACCCCACCCAGACCATAGGGGACCATAGAGGACCACCCACCCAGACCATAGAGGACCATAGAGGACCACCCCACCCAGACCATAGGGGACCATAGAGGACCACCCACCCAGACCATAGAGGACCACCCCACCCAGACCATAGAGGACCATAGAGGACCACCCACCCAGACCATAGGGGACCATAGAGGACCACCCACCCAGACCATAGGGGACCATAGAGGACCACCCACCCAGACCATAGAGGACCACCCCACCCAGACCATAGAGGACCACCCACCCAGACCATAGGGGACCATAGAGGACCACCCACCCAGACCATAGAGTCAATCATTAAAGACGACCAGAACCCACTGGATTCTCCAATTACATTGAATGAACAACAGGACAAAATATAAACCCTCCAACCCAAAAAGGCCTGTGGTGTTGAGAGAGAACACAGTGGCAGAATACCTGACCACTGTGACTGACCCAAACTTACATTTAACTTAAGGAAATCTTTGACTATGTACAGACTCAGTGAGCATAGCCTTGCTATTGAGAGAGGCCGCCGTAGGCAGACCTGGCTCTCAAGAGAAGACAGGCTATGTGCAACACTGTCCACAAAATGAGGTGGAAACTATGGAAATACCACTAACTTCCTGCCAAATGTATGACCATTTAAGAGACATATATTTCCCTCAGATTACACAGATCCACAAAGAATTCCGAAACAAATCCAACCTTGATAAACTCCCATATCTACTGGGTGAAATACCACAGTGTTCCGTCACAGCAGCAAGATGTGTGACCTGTTGTCACAAGAAAAGGTCAACCAGTGAAGAACAAACACCATTGTAAATACAACCCATATTTATGTTGATTTATTTTCCCTTTTGTACTTTAACTATTTGCACATCATTACTTATATCCCTTTATGTAACTAGGCAAGTCGTTGTGTAGATGTACAACACTGTACACAAACATAATGACATTTGAAATGTCTTTATTCTTTTGGAACTTTCGTGAGTGTAATGTTTACTGTAAACGTTTTGTTTATAGTCCATTTCAGTTGCTTTGGCAATGTAAACATATGTTTCCCATGGCAATAAAGACCTTTAACAGTAAACATTACACACACACAAGTGTGTGTGTGTGTGTGTGTGTGTGTGTGTGTGTGTGTGTGTGTGTGTGTGTGTGTGTGTGTGTGTGTGTGTGTGTGTGTGTGTGTGTGTATCTCTCAATTTCACTTTAATATCTTCATTGTTTTGTTTCTTCACTTGGCAGTGTAAACCTGTTCCCATGCCAATAAAGCCCTTTGGCATTCTCTCTCACACACAGTTGGTTCACCTAAGACAGCTTCCCTACTCTCTCCTATCCAGTCCCCAACCCCTGTCCTGCTCTGAGAGGTTGCAAGCTAATAATAGCATGATAGTCACTTACATAAAATCGTGACAACAGCCCACACACACACACACACACAGAGAGCACTCGGTCCCCCGTCCCCGTCCCCCGTCCCCGAGGCAATGTTTTACTGTCTAGAGCAGATCGATGGTTTCTACACAACGACATCACCCAGGCCTGTTAAAACAGACAGCTTTTAACAGTGAACACATTGTCTCCCTGTCCAACACACACACACACACACACACACGTGTCCTCAATAACACCCTCCTAACAGTGGGCTCTAGGTTTAATGGTATGACTGAGGATCAGGATCAGTATAACTACATTACAACAGCTGAGCCTACCGCAGGTTAAATAGGAGGGGACTGGTGTGTGTATACAGCAGAGAGGAGAGGAGGGTAAATCACAGCAGAGAGGAGAGGAGGGTAAATCACAGCAGAGAGGAGAGGAGGGTAAATCACAGTAGAGAGGAGAGGAGGGTAAATCACAGCAGAGAGGAGAGGAGGGTAAATCACAGCAGAGAGGAGAGGAGGGTAAATCACAGTAGAGAGGAGAGGAGGGTAAATCACAGTAGAGAGGAGAGGAGGGTAAATCACAGTAGAGAGGAGAGGAGGGTAAATCACAGTAGAGAGGAGAGGAGGGTAAATCACAGTAGAGAGGAGAGGAGGGTAAATCACAGCAGAGAGGAGAGGAGGGTAAATCACAGCAGAGAGGAGAGGAGGGTAAATCACAGCAGAGAGGAGAGGAGGGTAAATCACAGCAGAGAGGAGAGGAGGGTAAATCACAGCAGAGAGGAGAGGAGGGTAAATCACAGTAGAGAGGAGAGGAGGGTAAATCACAGCAGAGAGGAGAGGAGGGTAAATCACAGCAGAGAGGAGAGGAGGGTAAATCACAGCAGAGAGGAGAGGAGGGTAAATCACAGTAGAGAGGAGAGGAGGGTAAATCACAGCAGAGAGGAGAGGAGGGTAAATCACAGCAGAGAGGAGAGGAGGGTAAATCACAGCAGAGAGGAGAGGAGGGTAAATCACAGCAGAGAGGAGAGGAGGGTAAATCACAGTAGAGAGGAGAGGAGGGTAAATCACAGCAGAGAGGAGAGGAGGGTAAATCACAGCAGAGAGGAGAGGAGGGTAAATCACAGCAGAGAGGAGAGGAGGGTAAATCACAGGACAGTAGAGAGGAGAGGAGGGTAGTTTATTCATGGCTTCAGTAGTCAGTATCAGGGCAGGGTAGTTTCAGCAGGAGGAAGGCTCAGTCTGCCTTGAAGCTAAAACCACTGGAGAAGATCCTCAAAACTTCAACATGCCTGCCAACACCAAACGCCATCTCCTCCATTCAAATCAAAATACAAGAGCTAGTTTGCTAGCAAGTTTTTAGCTAAAGGTCTTAATGACGGTGAAGCATCAGTTACGCTAATCCATAGAGATAGACTAATCATTATAGCGTCTGTGACAGCATGGGCAGCGCCATTCAGAAGTAGTACATTTTCTTTTTCACAATTGGCTGATCCCTCCTGATGACCCAATTAGACATGACTCCGATTGGCTGATCCCTCCTGATGACCCAATTAGACATGACTCCGATTGGCTGATCCCTCCTGATGGACCCTATGAAGTTGGAAGTCCCACCCAGTTGACTACATTAAAATGGTGGAAGTCCTCAATGGCGCTGCCCATGATAATACGGCCTCTATCATCATATTTTTTTTAACCTCAATTTTAACATATTCTCCTGCAACCTACCCAATGTGGTACGGATCTGCTATTTTCTATACTTTAGAACCGGAACCCCCATCAGAAGCTAGCCAGCTAACTAGCTAACTAGCTAGTAGTCAGCTAGCCACAGCTAGCGGTCATCAGCTAACCTTTAGCCTGGTCAACTCCTGCCAGTCTGCACAGCGCGATTCAACCCAGAGCATACCGGATTGCCTTTTCTCCACATGTCTGGATTCCTACCGCAAGCTCTGAACCTTTTCACCTGGATCATCGCAGCTAGCTAGTTGCTATCCGAGTGGCTACCTCCTGGCTAAGGTCTCTGTCCCGAAACAAGCACCAATTAGCCTGGAGCAAGCCTGTGCTAGGCCCATCTCCCGGCTAGCTGAAGAGGTCCATCAGCCACTCCTTCGGCTACAATACCGATTTTGCCAATTGGCCTGGACCCCTTTTGTCTTCAACCAGGATCTCAGCAATCACTGCCTCATTGCCTGCGTCCGTAATGGGTCTGAGGTCAAACGACCACCTCTCATCACTGTCAAACGCTCCCTAAAACACTTCTGCGAGCAGGCCTTTCTAATCGACCTGGCTGGGGTATCCTGGAATGACATTGACCTCATCCCGACAGTAGAGGATGCCTGGTTATTCTTTAAAAGTGCCTTCCTCATCATCTTAAATAAGCATGCCCCATTCAAAAAATGTAGAACTAAGAACAGATATAGCCCTTGGTTCACTCCAAACCTGACTGCAATTGATCAGCACAAAAACATCCTGTGGCATACTGCATTAGCATTGAATAGCCCCAGCGATATGCAACTTTTCAGGGAAGTTAGGAACCAATATACACAGGCAGTTAGGAAAGCAAAGGCTAACTTTTTCAAACAGAAATTAGCATCCTGTAGCACAAACTCCAAAAAGTTCTGGGACACTAAAGTCCATGGAGAATAAGGGCACCTCCTCCCAGCTGCCCACTGCTCTGAGGCTAGGAAACACTGTCACCACCGATAAATCCACAATAATTGAGAATTTCAATAAGCATTTTTCTACAGCTGGCCATGCTTTCCACCTGGCTACCTCAACCCTGGCCAATCCTCCCCCATTTCTCCTTCACCCAAATCCAGATAGCTGATGTTCTGAAAGAGCTACAAAATTTGGACCCCTACAAATCAGCCGGGCTAGACAATCTGGACCCTCTTTCTAAAATTATCCGCCGCAATTGTTGCATCCCCTATTACTAGCCTGTTCAACCTCTCTTTCGTATCATCTGAGATCCCCAAAGATTGGAAAGCTACCGCGGTCAACCCTCTCTTCAAAGGGGGAGACACTCTAGACCCAAGCTCTTACAGACCTATATCTATTCTACCCTGCCTTTCTAAAATCTTTGAAAGCCAAGTTAACAAACAGATCACCGACCATTTCGAATCCCACCGTACCTTCTCCGCTATGCAATTTGGTTTCCGAGCTGGTCATGGGTGCACCTCAGCCACACTCAAGATCCTAAACGATATCATAACCGCCATCAATAAAATACAATACTGTGCAGCTGTATTCATCGACCTGGCCAAGGCTTTTGACTGTCAGTCACACATTCTCTTCGGCAGACTCAACAGCCTTGGTTTCTCAAATGATTGCCTCGTCTGCTTCACCAACTACTTCTCAGATAGAGTTCAGTATGTCAAATCGGAGGGCCTGTTGTCTGGACCTCTGGCAGTCTCTATGGGGGTGCCACAGGGTTCAATTCATGGGCCGACTCTTTTCTCTGTATACATCAATGATGTCACTCTTTCTGCTGGTGATTTTCTGATCCACCTCTAGGCATCTCTCCTTCCGTGGCCTCCAACTGCTCTTAAATGATAGTAAAACTAAATGCATGCTCTTCAACCGATCACTGCCCGCACCTGCCCGTCCGTCCAGTATCACTACTCTGGACGGTTCTGACTTAGAATATGTGGACAACTACAAATACCTAGGTGTCTGGTTAGACTGTAAACTCTCCTTCCAGACTCACATTAAGCGTCTCCAATCCAAAATTAAATCTAGAATCGGCTTCCTATTTCGTAACAAAGCATCCTTCACTCATGCTGCCAAACATACCCTCGTAAAACTGACCATCCTACCGATCCTTGACTTCGGTGATGTCATTTACAAAATAGCCTCCAACACTTTACTCAGCAAATTGGATGTAGTCTATCACAGTGCCATCCGTTTTGTCACCAAAGCCCCATATACTACCCACCACTGCGACCTGTATGCTCTCGTTGGCTGGCCCTCGCTACATATTTGTTACCAAACCCACTGGCTCCAGGTCATCTATAAAAGTATTTGATAGGTAAAGCCCCACCTTAACTCAGCTCACTGGTCACCATATCAGCACCCACGATCTCCAGCAGGTATATTTCACTGGCCACCCCCAAAGCCAATTCCTTACCTCCCTTATCTTACCTCATTTGCACACACTGTATATAGACTTTTCTATTGTATTATTGAATGTATGTTTGATTATTCCATGTGTAACTCTGTGTTGTTGTTTATGTCACACTGCTTTGCTTTATCTTGGCCAGGTCGCAGTTGTAAATGAGAACTTGTTCTCAACTGGCCTACCTGGTTAAATAAAGGTGAAATAGATTAGATTAATTTTGGTGCTGTCCAATACACAATATCTCCCATTTCTCTCTCTCACATCTCAAGGTTGACGTCTATTCTGTCAGTTCAGCATTAACAGATGATGATGTGTCACAAGGACATTCTCTCAGCATTACACACACACACACACACACACACACACACACACACACACACACACACACACACACACCACAGCAGACACACCACAGCAGACACACACACACACACACACACCACAGCAGACACACACACACACCACAGCAGAGACACACACACACACCACAGCAGAGACACACACACACACACACACACACACACCAGCTGATTTGTTCCACCACAGGTAATGGAACACTCCTAACTAATTGATGAGGACTGACGCTGGAGGCTAGTGGTGTGTGTGTCTGTGTGTGTGTGTGTGTGTGTGTGTCTGTGTGTACAAAGTACAAAGTACAGTGTGTTTGTGTTTCCAGTCCCTATTCAAATGGCGCCTAACTTATCAGTCTGTCACTATCACTTTATGTCCAGCAATGAGTGTGTCAATAACGTACTGACTACTAACTACTGATGACTGACTACTGACTACTGATGACCGACTACTGATGACCGACTACTGATTATCTCTTCCCCTACTGTATTTATTTATTTATTTAATTTGCTCCTTTGCACCCCATTATTTCTATTTCTACTTTGCACTTTCTTCCACTACAAATCTACCATTCCAGTGTTTTACCTGCTATATTGTATTTACTTTGCCACCATGGTATTTATTGCCTTTACCTCCCTTATCTCACCTCATTTGTTCACATTGTATATAGACTTATTTTTCTACTGTATTATTGACTGTAAGTTTGTTTTACTCCATGTGTAACTCTGTGTTGTTATATGTTGTCGAACTGCTTTGCTTTATCTTGGCCAGGTCACAGCTGTAAATGAGAACTTGTTCTCAACTAGCCTACCTGCTTAAATAAAGGTAAAATAAATGTAAAAATAAAATAAAATACAATGTAGCGAATAGAGAACTTAACTTACAGAGCCAAGTGACTTCAGAAGTGCCTGGAACTTCCCGAAATAACCCACTGCTAAGGGGCATTTAGTCTCACAGTCCAGCTGTCTGCCCTGTCTGTCTGTCTGTCTGCGCTGCCTGCTGCCTGTCTGCCTGCGCGAAAAACGTGAGCCACGTCACAAAGGGCCTACCGGGATATTTAAGCGATCTGCAGTTTTTACTGCTACTGGCTGCAGGACAAACATGCATTTAATACATGCAATTATGTAGGCGACTTATTGGGGCTCCCGAGTGGCGCTGCATCTCAGTGCTAGCAGGCGTCACTACCAGACACCCTGGTTCGAATCCAGGCTGTATCACAACCGTCCGTGATTGGGAGTCCCATAGGGCGTCGCACAATTGGCTCAGTGTCACCCGGGTTTGTCCGTCATTGTAAATAAAATGTGTTTTTTAGGCCCAAGACAGACACACAGAATGTCAAGGACAGAGCGATAAGGAAGTAGTCTGTCTGTGTGTCTGTAAGAAACAGTAGACTATTGTGATAACTTAATGAAGGGTGTAAACTTAATTGTAACTCTGACACAATAGACTATTTATTTTCTAACTAGCTAATTTACTTCCAGGACATATCCACGGCAACCGTTACGGTCATATAACGTAATCTTCCGCGAGGTAACTATGCAACACACTATGCAACACGGTGTAATAGGATAGCCCGTGTCCAGATAATGTCCATATAAACGCATTGGGTGTGAGAAATGCGCTTTACAAATGAAATGTAATATTATTATTATTAAAATTAGGTTACACAACGAGTCAACAACATAAATAACCTTTTGTAGCCTACTTCCGTCTTGAGCAATAATGAGAGTATCTAAACCAAGAGTAATGCAGGCGAGAACACGGCCGTAGTTTAACATACATCATCATCATCATCATCCGAGTATCATAACCCATGTCACATTCCCTCCTCTTCCTCACCTCGTCGTCGGCGTTATTCCCAGGTCCATTCCCGACGTGGGCCATGGTTAGCTGGGGAGAAGGCGAGCAGCAAAGCCACTAAAGGACTGGAACTGTTAACAAAGTTAGGGGTTTAACAAAAGACTAGTTAATCATTAGGTCCGAAAATTATTTCGTTTTAGTCCAGCTCTCTCTCTCTCGGTGGTGAGTGTCTCCGTTTCTGTTCAGACAGAAAATCCAGTTGGAGTGTTTTTTTCCTGGACGGTTCGGTGTTTAGCCAGCTGCTGCTTTCCTTCCACCTTCCTTTAACGGGATACACACTCCCAAGGAACGGTCAACACCGGTCCGCCTTCCTCCAACACAATAGAAAAACCTTTTCCACCGGGCCAGCCCAGTCCATCCTGACTACACAGCCTTCCTCCGGTCAATCACGGAGACAACGAGAGTCTTCTCCAGGTGTCACGTCAGCAGTCAAGAAACTGAAACAGGATATAAAGCAGCGCGTAACCGGCCGTTGAGATATCAACAACCCCGGTAAAACGCCGGTATTAAACCTATTTGTAGCAATCCGCGCTTTGTTCACTCTCTACTGCATATAGACTAGTCTAGTAGAGAATTCATTTATATATGTAAATCTGTCCTTCTTATTTGAACGTTTATTCAGCCTAGACAAAAATAGGCCCAGAGAGGACAGTCTCGCCTATAGACTATAGTAATCTTTGCCGTGGCCCAGTTACGTGCTTCTGGGTTGTGATGTTCTAGTATCGAATCAACTGTAGACTTTGGAAGCGATCATTTCATTTGAATAATAATATGACTCGAGTCCAAAACAAGCGACGCACCACGACGCGCATGTGGATCCGCTGTGTCTTTATTTATTTGTTTTACGCAGAGAGGGGGGGTGGCCTGGGTATCAATTCAGATGAATAGTCACGCACAAAATCATATTTTATAAATGCCAGTTAATTATGATCCATAATTTAAAAAAAATACAGGTCCTAGGATAAGAAGCGGGTTACAGTCCTTATTCCATCGGTGCCTGAATGATACCCTATGGGTGTTGTTGTACCCTAATAAGTAATGAAAAATGGAAAAAAAATGTACCGGATTAATATTGGTATTTTCACTGTGTGCGCACTGCGCGGAAAATTGTTCTTGCTATGTGGCAAATATAAATCGCTCCTCCCCTCCCACTAGTCAGTGGTCCTCTTCACATGCACCACCCAAAGACAGCCACTAGAGAGAGGCAAGGCGCTCTCACTTCCTCTAAGCACCTGGAGAGAGACAGAGAGAGGGAGAACGATCTCATCCTGGAATATACAAGGTCTGAGGTCATCTGCCTTTGGTAGGTTTCTAAATTACTTTTACACTACTTTCTACACTACTAAAGCGCAGGAACCCAGACTTAAATCAAAGAAATGGGAAAATACAGACATTGTCATCCTACAAGAAACATGGTATAAAGGAGACGGACCCACTGGTTTCCCTCTAGGTTACAGAGAGCTGGTAGTCCCATCCACCACACTACCAGGTGGTATAGAGGAGATGGACCCACTGGTTGTCCTCTAGGTTACAGAGAGCTGGTAGTCCCATCCACCACACTACCAGGTGGTATAGAGGAGATGGACCCACTGGTTGTCCTCTAGGTTACAGAGAGCTGGTAGTCCCATCCACCACACTACCAGGTGGGTGGTATAGAGGAGATGGACCCACTGGTTGTCCTCTAGGTTACAGAGAGCTGGTAGTCCCATCCACCACACTACCAGGTGGTATAGAAGAGATGGACCCACTGGTTGCCCTCTAGGTTACAGAGAGCTGGTAGTCCCATCCACCACACTACCAGGTGGTATAGAAGAGATGGACCCACTGGTTGCCCTCTAGGTTACAGAGAGCTGGTAGTCCCATCCACCACACTACCAGGTAGGTGGTATAGAGGAGACGGACCCACTGGTTGTCCTCTAGGTTACAGAGAGCTGGTAGTCCCATCCACCACACTACCAGGTGGTATAGAGGAGACGGACCCACTGGTTTCCCTCTAGGTTACAGAGAGCTGGTAGTCCCATCCACCACACTACCAGGTGGTATAGAGGAGATGGACCCACTGGTTACCCTCTAGGTTACAGAGAGCTGGTAGTCCCATCCACCACACTACCAGGTGGGTGGTATAGAGGAGATGGACCCACTGGTTGTCCTCTAGGTTACAGAGAGCTGGTAGTCCCCATCCACCACACTACCAGGTGGTATAGAGGAGATGGACCCACTGGTTGTCCTCTAGGTTACAGAGAGCTGGTAGTCCCATCCACCACACTACCAGGTGGGTGGTATAGAGGAGACGGACCCACTGGTTGTCCTCTAGGTTACAGAGAGCTGGTAGTCCCATCCACCACACTACCAGGTGGTATAGAGGAGATGGACCCACTGGTTGTCCTCTAAGTTACAGAGAGCTGGTAGTCCCATCCACCACACTACCAGGTGGGTGGTATAGAGGAGACGGACCCACTGGTTGTCCTCTAGGTTACAGAGAGCTGGTAGTCCCATCCACCACACTACCAGGTGGGTGGTATAGAGGAGATGGACCCACTGGTTGTCCTCTAGGTTACAGAGAGCTGGTAGTCCCATCAACCACACTACCAGGTGGTATAGAGGAGATGGACCCACTGGTTGCCCTCTAGGTTACAGAGGTAGTCCCATCCACCACACTACCAGGTGGGTGGTATAGAGGAGACGGACCCACTGGTTGCCCTCTAGGTTACAGAGGTAGTCCCATCCACCACACTACCAGGTGGGTGGTATAGAGGAGACGGACCCACTGGTTGTCCTCTAGGTTACAGAGAGCTGGTAGTCCCATCCACCACACTACCAGGTGGGTGGTATAGAGGAGACGGACCCACTGGTTGTCCTCTAAGTTACAGAGAGCTGGTAGTCCCATCCACCACACTACCAGGTGGGTGGAATAGAGGAGACGGACCCACTGGTTGTCCTCTAGGTTACAGAGAGCTGGTAGTCCCATCCACCACACTACCAGGTGTGAAACAGGGAAGAGACTCAGGGGGGATGCTAATCTGGGATAGAGCAGACCTTACCCAATCTATTAAATTAATCAAAATAGGAACATTATACATTTGGCTAGAAATTAATAAGGATTTTCTCAACAGAGAAAAATGTCCTCCTGTGTACTACCTATGTCCTCCCAATAGAATCCCCATACTTTAATGAGGACAGCTTCTCCATCCTAGAGGGGGAAATAAATCATTTCCAGGCCCAGGGACATGTACTAGTCTGTGGCGACCTAAATGCCAGAACTGGACAAGAACCCGACACCCTCAGCACACAGGGGGGACAAACACCTACCTGGAGGTGACAGCATTCCCTCCCCCATATGCCCCCCTAGACACAACTACGACAACATAACCAACAAAAATGGGTCACAACTCCTGCAGCTCTGTCGGACGCTGGGTCTGTATATAGTCAATGGTAGGCTTCGAGGTGGACTCCTACGGTAGGTACACCTATAGCTCATCTCTAGGCAGTAGTACTGTAGACTACTTTATCACTGACCTCATAAGACAGACCACGTATTCACCCTGCACACCCTAATTCACAACACAAAACACAACCAAAGTCTTCTCAATTTTGACGAGGGTTCTAGAACAGTCTGCAGCACTCTAGAACCGGAAGTCAAATGTCTACTGTTTGCTGATGATCTGGTGTTTCTGTCCCCAACCAAGGAGGTCCTACAGCAGCACTTAGATCTTCTGCACAGATTTGGGCCCTGACAGTTCATCTACCTTAGCCTAAACATCAACGCCACAGGTAACTTCCACAAAGCTGTGAACGATCTGAGAGACAAGGCAAGAAGGACCTTCTACGCCATCAAAATTAACATTTACAGCCTACCGAGTGGCACAGTGGTCTAAGGCAGTGCATCGTAGTGCTGGCTGTGCCACTAGAGATTCTGGGTTCGAGTCCAGACTCTGTCGCAGCTGGCCGCGACCGGGAGACCCATGGGATGGCGCACAATCAGCCCAGCGTTGGCCGGCAGGGATGTTAATCTCGCTCTAGCGACTCCTGTGGCGGGCCGGGCCGGGGGACACAGTCACCAGGTGTACGGTGTTTCCTCCGACATGTTGGTGCGGCTGGCTTCCGGGTTGGATGGGCATTTTGTCAAGAAGCAGTGCGGCTTGGTTGGGTCGTGTTTCGGAGGACGCACGGCTCTCGACCTTCATCTCTCCCCAGTCCGTACAGGAGTTACAGCGATGGAACAAGACTGTAACTACCAATTGGATACACATGAAATTGGGTAAAAAAATATTTTTAAAAAGGAACATAAAATTCGACATACCAATTAGGATCTGGCTAAAAATACTTGAATCAGTTACAGAACCCATTGCCCTTTATGGTTGTGAGGTCTGGGGTCCGCTCACCAACCAAGAATTCACAAAATGGGACAAAACACCAAATTGAGACTGCATGAAGAATTCTGCAAAAATATCCTCTGGGTAAAACAGCAAATAATGCATGCAGTTCATAATTAGGACGATTCCCGCCAATTATTAAAATCCAGAAAATAGCAATTCAATTCTACAACCTGCTATAACTGGATTCAACAAAGCCTTCACCTACAAAGAGATGAACCTGGAGAAGAGTCCCCACAGAGCCCCAGGACAGCAACACAATTAAACCCAACCAAATCATGAGAAAACAAAAAGATAATTACTTGAAACATTGGAAAGAATTAACAAACAGAGCAAACTATACTGCTATTTGGCCCTAAACAGAGAGTACACAGTGGCAGAATACCTGACCACTGTGACTGACCCCAAATGAAGGAACGCTTTGACTATGCACAGACTCAGTGATCATAGCCTTGCTATTGAGAAAGGCCGCTGTAGGCAGACCTGGCTCTCAAGAGAAGACAGGCTATGTGCAACACTGCCCACAAAATGAGGTGGAAACTGAGCTGTACTTCCTAACCTCCTGCCAAATGTATGACCATATTAGAGACACATATTTCCCTCAGATTACACAGATCCACAAAGAATGAAAGTGAAAGTAAAATACCACAGTTAAGTGAAATACCACAGTGTGCCATCACAGCAGCAAGATGTGTGACCTGTTGCCCTTTTTAGAAACGTTTTAACCGAATCGACGGAATTAATACACACCGGATCCCACCGAGAGATAACTAACAGTCAGCGTGTAGTCGGAGTGCGTTGCGTTCAGAGCGCACACCATATATATATAATTCATTCTCGCATCTGTGCTCTCTCTCTCTCTAGCCTTTTTCCCATTCACTTGCGAACTTCTGTGCAAAATACAACAACTGCCTGGGGACCAGCTGTGTGGTTGGGTTTTTGTGGGTTTTCACACTTTATGTAGGTGTCATAACCAGCCATAAAATAATGTAAATGTGTCACAACAGGTCTAACTAGGGGTCATGACAGTGTTATGGCAATATAACAGGTTATGACCGTGTCATAACGTACTATGACGCTGGGTGTCAAGTGTTACACACTTTTTATTAAATTGACTTTTTCCCAGTTGCTTTGGCAAAGTTAACATGTGTTTCCCATGCTAATAGTTTAGCGCGAACAAGAGCTGCCATAGGTTACCCAGCATCTCATCTGGTAGTCTGTCTTGACTGCATCAAATGTATGTTAAGAAGCTAGTCACCGACAGTAGCCAGCTAATGTAGCCAGATAGGTAGCTAATTTAGCAAGTCTAATTCAGTCCATTTTGCTGTGCTTCTCATCCTTGTCTACAACAACTCCATTCGTATTCCCGAGTGGCGCAGCGGTTTAAAACACTGCATCTCTGTGCTAGAGGCTTTCCTGGTTCGAATCCAGGCTGTATCACAACCAGCCGTGATTGGGAGTACCATAGGGCGGCACATAATTGGCCCAGCGGCGTCCGGATTTGTCCGGTGTAGGACGTCATTGTAAATAAGAATGTATTCTTAACTGACTGGCCTAGTTAAAACAAAGGTAACATATTAAAACAGCCCACACGTCATTTTAATTCCATGTTGTATCTATTAGAAATCTCCCGCTACACACCGCGCCGCCTCAGACGCTGTTTCCGCGCCGCCTCGCGCTGCCGCGCCGCCCAGCGCTGTCCGCCGAGCCGACAACAAGCTACAGGTGTTTAACGGGTGTAGGCTACTTATTGGCCACCCTCATAAAAACTGTCCTAAAATATCAAATGTAAATGTTATGTAGAAATGTCACACAATTGTATTACATTTTTATTTGTTTAGACAAAAGCATTTTTCATTGAAATAGGCCTATTTGTATTCCTTAAATTAAAAAATACACTAGCAAGTTATAGATTACCTAACGTCCGTTCAGATAACCGTGTCCGTCCCGAATCTCATTTTATGTAGAACGGTTTATTGACCAACAGTGTAACCTGAATTAATACTCATTAATAACGTGACAGAACGGTTTATTGACCAACAGTGTAACCTGAATTAATACTCATTAATAACGTGACAGAACGGTTTATTGACCAACAGTGTAACCTGAATTAATACTCATTAATAACGTGACAGAACGGTTTATTGATGACAGTGTAACCTGAATTAATACTCATTAATAACGTGACAGAACGGTTTATTGACCAACAGTGTAACCTGAATTAATACTCATTAATAACGTGACAGAACGGTTTATTGATGACAGTGTAACCTGAATTAATACTCATTAATAACGTGACAGAACGGTTTATTGATGACAGTGTAACCTGAATTAATACTCATTAATAACGTGACAGAACGGGTTTATTGATGACAGTGTAACCTGAATTAATACTCATTAATAACGTGACAGAACGGTTTATTGACCAACAGTGTAACCTGAATTAATACTCATTAATAACGTGACAGAACGGTTTATTGACCAACAGTGTAACCTGAATTACTCATTAATAACGTGACAGAACGGTTTATTGATGACAGTGTAACCGGAATTAATACTCATTAATAACGTGACAGAACGGTTTATTGACCAACAGTGTAACCTGAATTACTCATTAATAACGTGACAGAACGGTTTATTGATTACAGTGTAACCTGAATTAATACTCATTAATAACGTGACAGAACGGTTTATTGACCAACAGTGTAACCTGAATTAATACTCATTAATAACGTGACAGAACGGTTTATTGATGACAGTGTAACCTGAATTAATACTCATTAATAACGTGACAGAACGGTTTATTGATGACAGTGTAACCTGAATTAATTCTCATAAATAACTTGACAGAATGGTTTATTGATGACAGTGTAACCTGAATTAATACTCATTAATAACGTGACAGAACGGTTTATTGATGACAGTGTAACCTGAATTAATACTCATTAATAACGTGACAGAACGGTTTATTGATGACAGTGTAACCTGAATTAATACTCATTAATAACGTGACAGAACGGTTTATTGATGACAGTGTAACCTGAATTAATACTCATTAATAACGTGACAGAACGGTTTATTGACCAACAGTGTAACCTGAATTAATACTCATTAATAACGTGACAGAACGGTTTATTGATGACAGTGTAACCTGAATTACTCAGTAATAACGTGACAGAACGGTTTATTGATGACAGTGTAACCTGAATTACTCATTAATAACGTGACAGAACAGTTTATTGATGACAGTGTAACCTGAATTAATACTCATTAATAACGTGACAGAACGGTTTATTGATGACAGTGTAACCTGAATTAATACTCATTAATAACGTGACAGAACGGTTTATTGATGACAGTGTAACCTGAATTAATACTCATTAATAACGTGACAGAACGGTTTATTGATGACAGTGTAACCTGAATTAATACTCATTAATAACGTGACAGAACGGTTTATTGATGACAGTGTAACCTGAATTAATACTCATTAATAACGTGACAGAACGGTTTATTGACCAACAGTGTAACCTGAATTAATACTCATTAATAACGTGACAGAACGGTTTATTGACCAACAGTGTAACCTGAATTACTCATTAATAACGTGACAGAATGGTTTATTGATGACAGTGTAACCTGAATTACTCATTAATAACGTGACAGAACGGTTTATTGACCAACAGTGTAACCTGAATTAATACTCATTAATAACGTGACAGAACGGTTTATTGACCAACAGTGTAACCTGAATTAATACTCATTAATAACGTGACAGAACGGTTTATTGATGACAGTGTAACCTGAATTAATACTCATTAATAACGTGACAGAACGGTTTATTGACCAACAGTGTAACCTGAATTACTCATTAATAACGTGACAGAATGGTTTATTGATGACAGTGTAACCTGAATTACTCATTAATAACGTGACAGAACGGTTTATTGACCAACAGTGTAACCTGAATTAATACTCATTAATAACGTGACAGAACGGTTTATTGACCAACAGTGTAACCTGAATTAATACTCATTAATAACGTGACAGAACGGTTTATTGATGACAGTGTAACCTGAATTAATACTCATTAATAACGTGACAGAACGGTTTATTGACCAACAGTGTAACCTGAATTAATACTCATTAATAACGTGACAGAACGGTTTATTGATGACAGTGTAACCTGAATTAATACTCATTAATAACGTGACAGAACGGTTTATTGACCAACAGTGTAACCTGAATTAATACTCATTAATAACGTGACAGAACGGTTTATTGACCAACAGTGTAACCTGAATTAATACTCATTAATAACGTGACAGAACGGTTTATTGATGACAGTGTAACCTGAATTAATACTCATTAATAACGTGACAGAACGGTTTATTGACCAACAGTGTAACCTGAATTACTCATTAATAACGTGACAGAACGGTTTATTGATGACAGTGTAACCTGAATTAATACTCATTAATAACGTGACAGAACGGTTTATTGACCAACAGTGTAACCTGAATTACTCATTAATAACGTGACAGAACGGTTTATTGATGACAGTGTAACCTGAATTAATACTCATTAATAACGTGACAGAACGGTTTATTGATGACAGTGTAACCTGAATTACTCATTAATAACGTGACAGAACGGTTTATTGATGACAGTGTAACCTGAATTAATACTCATTAATAACGTGACAGAACGGTTTATTGACCAACAGTGTAACCTGAATTACTCATTAATAACGTGACAGAACGGTTTATTGATGACAGTGTAACCGGAATTAATACTCATTAATAACGTGACAGAACGGTTTATTGACCAACAGTGTAACCTGAATTACTCATTAATAACGTGACAGAACGGTTTATTGATTACAGTGTAACCTGAATTAATACTCATTAATAACGTGACAGAACGGTTTATTGACCAACAGTGTAACCTGAATTAATACTCATTAATAACGTGACAGAACGGTTTATTGATGACAGTGTAACCTGAATTAATACTCATTAATAACGTGACAGAACGGTTTATTGATGACAGTGTAACCTGAATTAATTCTCATAAATAACTTGACAGAACGGTTTATTGATGACAGTGTAACCTGAATTAATACTCATTAATAACGTGACAGAACGGTTTATTGATGACAGTGTAACCTGAATTAATACTCATTAATAACGTGACAGAACGGTTTATTGATGACAGTGTAACCTGAATTAATACTCATTAATAACGTGACAGAACGGTTTATTGATGACAGTGTAACCTGAATTAATACTCATTAATAACGTGACAGAACGGTTTATTGACCAACAGTGTAACCTGAATTAATACTCATTAATAACGTGACAGAATGGTTTATTGACCAACAGTGTAACCTGAATTACTCATTAATAACGTGACAGAATGGTTTATTGATGACAGTGTAACCTGAATTACTCATTAATAACGTGACGAACGGTTTATTTACCAACAGTGTAACCTGAATTAATACTCATTAATAACGTGACAGAACGGTTTATTGACCAACAGTGTAACCTGAATTAATACTCATTAATAACGTGACAGAACGGTTTATTGACCAACAGTGTAACCTGAATTACTCATTAATAACGTGACAGAACGGTTTATTGATGACAGTGTAACCGGAATTAATACTCATTAATAACGTGACAGAACGGTTTATTGACCAACAGTGTAACCTGAATTACTCATTAATAACGTGACAGAACGGTTTATTGA
The DNA here is from genome assembly GCF_965601325.2 of Salmo salar. NCBI lineage: Eukaryota > Metazoa > Chordata > Actinopteri > Salmoniformes > Salmonidae > Salmo > Salmo salar. Next base: position 99,404,147 of record NC_138308.1, on the reverse strand, counting down.
TTACAGTGTAACCTGAATTAATACTCATTAATAACGTGACAGAACGGTTTATTGACCAACAGTGTAACCTGAATTAATACTCATTAATAACGTGACAGAACGGTTTATTGATGACAGTGTAACCTGAATTAATACTCATTAATAACGTGACAGAACGGTTTATTGATGACAGTGTAACCTGAATTAATTCTCATAAATAACTTGACAGAATGGTTTATTGATGACAGTGTAACCTGAATTAATACTCATTAATAACGTGACAGAACGGTTTATTGATGACAGTGTAACCTGAATTAATACTCATTAATAACGTGACAGAACGGTTTATTGATGACAGTGTAACCTGAATTAATACTCATTAATAACGTGACAGAACGGTTTATTGATGACAGTGTAACCTGAATTAATACTCATTAATAACGTGACAGAACGGTTTATTGACCAACAGTGTAACCTGAATTAATACTCATTAATAACGTGACAGAACGGTTTATTGATGACAGTGTAACCTGAATTACTCAGTAATAACGTGACAGAACGGTTTATTGATGACAGTGTAACCTGAATTACTCATTAATAACGTGACAGAACAGTTTATTGATGACAGTGTAACCTGAATTAATACTCATTAATAACGTGACAGAACGGTTTATTGATGACAGTGTAACCTGAATTAATACTCATTAATAACGTGACAGAACGGTTTATTGATGACAGTGTAACCTGAATTAATACTCATTAATAACGTGACAGAACGGTTTATTGATGACAGTGTAACCTGAATTAATACTCATTAATAACGTGACAGAACGGTTTATTGATGACAGTGTAACCTGAATTAATACTCATTAATAACGTGACAGAACGGTTTATTGACCAACAGTGTAACCTGAATTAATACTCATTAATAACGTGACAGAACGGTTTATTGACCAACAGTGTAACCTGAATTACTCATTAATAACGTGACAGAATGGTTTATTGATGACAGTGTAACCTGAATTACTCATTAATAACGTGACAGAACGGTTTATTGACCAACAGTGTAACCTGAATTAATACTCATTAATAACGTGACAGAACGGTTTATTGACCAACAGTGTAACCTGAATTAATACTCATTAATAACGTGACAGAACGGTTTATTGATGACAGTGTAACCTGAATTAATACTCATTAATAACGTGACAGAACGGTTTATTGACCAACAGTGTAACCTGAATTACTCATTAATAACGTGACAGAATGGTTTATTGATGACAGTGTAACCTGAATTACTCATTAATAACGTGACAGAACGGTTTATTGACCAACAGTGTAACCTGAATTAATACTCATTAATAACGTGACAGAACGGTTTATTGACCAACAGTGTAACCTGAATTAATACTCATTAATAACGTGACAGAACGGTTTATTGATGACAGTGTAACCTGAATTAATACTCATTAATAACGTGACAGAACGGTTTATTGACCAACAGTGTAACCTGAATTAATACTCATTAATAACGTGACAGAACGGTTTATTGATGACAGTGTAACCTGAATTAATACTCATTAATAACGTGACAGAACGGTTTATTGACCAACAGTGTAACCTGAATTAATACTCATTAATAACGTGACAGAACGGTTTATTGACCAACAGTGTAACCTGAATTAATACTCATTAATAACGTGACAGAACGGTTTATTGATGACAGTGTAACCTGAATTAATACTCATTAATAACGTGACAGAACGGTTTATTGACCAACAGTGTAACCTGAATTACTCATTAATAACGTGACAGAACGGTTTATTGATGACAGTGTAACCTGAATTAATACTCATTAATAACGTGACAGAACGGTTTATTGACCAACAGTGTAACCTGAATTACTCATTAATAACGTGACAGAACGGTTTATTGATGACAGTGTAACCTGAATTAATACTCATTAATAACGTGACAGAACGGTTTATTGATGACAGTGTAACCTGAATTACTCATTAATAACGTGACAGAACGGTTTATTGATGACAGTGTAACCTGAATTAATACTCATTAATAACGTGACAGAACGGTTTATTGACCAACAGTGTAACCTGAATTACTCATTAATAACGTGACAGAACGGTTTATTGATGACAGTGTAACCGGAATTAATACTCATTAATAACGTGACAGAACGGTTTATTGACCAACAGTGTAACCTGAATTACTCATTAATAACGTGACAGAACGGTTTATTGATTACAGTGTAACCTGAATTAATACTCATTAATAACGTGACAGAACGGTTTATTGACCAACAGTGTAACCTGAATTAATACTCATTAATAACGTGACAGAACGGTTTATTGATGACAGTGTAACCTGAATTAATACTCATTAATAACGTGACAGAACGGTTTATTGATGACAGTGTAACCTGAATTAATTCTCATAAATAACTTGACAGAACGGTTTATTGATGACAGTGTAACCTGAATTAATACTCATTAATAACGTGACAGAACGGTTTATTGATGACAGTGTAACCTGAATTAATACTCATTAATAACGTGACAGAACGGTTTATTGATGACAGTGTAACCTGAATTAATACTCATTAATAACGTGACAGAACGGTTTATTGATGACAGTGTAACCTGAATTAATACTCATTAATAACGTGACAGAACGGTTTATTGACCAACAGTGTAACCTGAATTAATACTCATTAATAACGTGACAGAATGGTTTATTGACCAACAGTGTAACCTGAATTACTCATTAATAACGTGACAGAATGGTTTATTGATGACAGTGTAACCTGAATTACTCATTAATAACGTGACGAACGGTTTATTTACCAACAGTGTAACCTGAATTAATACTCATTAATAACGTGACAGAACGGTTTATTGACCAACAGTGTAACCTGAATTAATACTCATTAATAACGTGACAGAACGGTTTATTGATGACAGTGTAACCTGAATTAATACTCATTAATAACGTGACAGAACGGTTTATTGACCAACAGTGTAACCTGAATTATTCATTAATAACGTGACAGAACGGTTTATTGATGACAGTGTAACCTGAATTACTCAGTAATAACGTGACAGAACGGTTTATTGATGACAGTGTAACCTGAATTACTCATTAATAACGTGACAGAACAGTTTATTGATGACAGTGTAACCTGAATTAATACTCATTAATAACGTGACAGAACGGTTTATTGATGACAGTGTAACCTGAATTAATACTCATTAATAACGTGACAGAACGGTTTATTGATGACAGTGTAACCTGAATTAATACTCATTAATAACGTGACAGAACGGTTTATTGATAACAGTGTAACCTGAATTAATACTCATTAATAACGTGACAGAACGGTTTATTGATGACAGTGTAACCTGAATTACTCATTAATAACGTGACAGAACGGTTTATTGATGACAGTGTAACCTGAATTAATACTCATTAATAACGTGACAGAACGGTTTATTGACCAACAGTGTAACCTGAATTACTCATTAATAACGTGACAGAACGGTTTATTGATGACAGTGTAACCTGAATTAATACTCATTAATAACGTGACAGAACGGTTTATTGACCAACAGTGTAACCTGAATTACTCATTAATAACGTGACAGAACGGTTTATTGATGACAGTGTAACCTGAATTAATACTCATTAATAACGTGACAGAACGGTTTATTGATGACAGTGTAACCTGAATTACTCATTAATAACGTGACAGAACGGTTTATTGATGACAGTGTAACCTGAATTAATACTCATTAATAACGTGACAGAACGGTTTATTGACCAACAGTGTAACCTGAATTACTCATTAATAACGTGACAGAACGGTTTATTGATGACAGTGTAACCGGAATTAATACTCATTAATAACGTGACAGAACGGTTTATTGACCAACAGTGTAACCTGAATTACTCATTAATAACGTGACAGAACGGTTTATTGATTACAGTGTAACCTGAATTAATACTCATTAATAACGTGACAGAACGGTTTATTGACCAACAGTGTAACCTGAATTAATACTCATTAATAACGTGACAGAACGGTTTATTGATGACAGTGTAACCTGAATTAATACTCATTAATAACGTGACAGAACGGTTTATTGATGACAGTGTAACCTGAATTAATTCTCATAAATAACTTGACAGAACGGTTTATTGATGACAGTGTAACCTGAATTAATACTCATTAATAACGTGACAGAACGGTTTATTGATGACAGTGTAACCTGAATTAATACTCATTAATAACGTGACAGAACGGTTTATTGATGACAGTGTAACCTGAATTAATACTCATTAATAACGTGACAGAACGGTTTATTGATGACAGTGTAACCTGAATTAATACTCATTAATAACGTGACAGAACGGTTTATTGACCAACAGTGTAACCTGAATTAATACTCATTAATAACGTGACAGAATGGTTTATTGACCAACAGTGTAACCTGAATTACTCATTAATAACGTGACAGAATGGTTTATTGATGACAGTGTAACCTGAATTACTCATTAATAACGTGACGAACGGTTTATTTACCAACAGTGTAACCTGAATTAATACTCATTAATAACGTGACAGAACGGTTTATTGACCAACAGTGTAACCTGAATTAATACTCATTAATAACGTGACAGAACGGTTTATTGACCAACAGTGTAACCTGAATTACTCATTAATAACGTGACAGAACGGTTTATTGATGACAGTGTAACCGGAATTAATACTCATTAATAACGTGACAGAACGGTTTATTGACCAACAGTGTAACCTGAATTACTCATTAATAACGTGACAGAACGGTTTATTGATTACAGTGTAACCTGAATTAATACTCATTAATAACGTGACAGAACGGTTTATTGACCAACAGTGTAACCTGAATTAATACTCATTAATAACGTGACAGAACGGTTTATTGATGACAGTGTAACCTGAATTAATACTCATTAATAACGTGACAGAACGGTTTATTGATGACAGTGTAACCTGAATTAATTCTCATAAATAACTTGACAGAATGGTTTATTGATGACAGTGTAACCTGAATTAATACTCATTAATAACGTGACAGAACGGTTTATTGATGACAGTGTAACCTGAATTAATACTCATTAATAACGTGACAGAACGGTTTATTGATGACAGTGTAACCTGAATTAATACTCATTAATAACGTGACAGAACGGTTTATTGATGACAGTGTAACCTGAATTAATACTCATTAATAACGTGACAGAACGGTTTATTGACCAACAGTGTAACCTGAATTAATACTCATTAATAACGTGACAGAACGGTTTATTGATGACAGTGTAACCTGAATTACTCAGTAATAACGTGACAGAACGGTTTATTGATGACAGTGTAACCTGAATTACTCATTAATAACGTGACAGAACAGTTTATTGATGACAGTGTAACCTGAATTAATACTCATTAATAACGTGACAGAACGGTTTATTGATGACAGTGTAACCTGAATTAATACTCATTAATAACGTGACAGAACGGTTTATTGATGACAGTGTAACCTGAATTAATACTCATTAATAACGTGACAGAACGGTTTATTGATGACAGTGTAACCTGAATTAATACTCATTAATAACGTGACAGAACGGTTTATTGATGACAGTGTAACCTGAATTAATACTCATTAATAACGTGACAGAACGGTTTATTGACCAACAGTGTAACCTGAATTAATACTCATTAATAACGTGACAGAACGGTTTATTGACCAACAGTGTAACCTGAATTACTCATTAATAACGTGACAGAATGGTTTATTGATGACAGTGTAACCTGAATTACTCATTAATAACGTGACAGAACGGTTTATTGATGACAGTGTAACCTGAATTAATACTCATTAATAACGTGACAGAACGGTTTATTGATGACAGTGTAACCTGAATTAATTCTCATAAATAACTTGACAGAATGGTTTATTGATGACAGTGTAACCTGAATTAATACTCATTAATAACGTGACAGAACGGTTTATTGATGACAGTGTAACCTGAATTAATACTCATTAATAACGTGACAGAACGGTTTATTGATGACAGTGTAACCTGAATTAATACTCATTAATAACGTGACAGAACGGTTTATTGATGACAGTGTAACCTGAATTAATACTCATTAATAACGTGACAGAACGGTTTATTGACCAACAGTGTAACCTGAATTAATACTCATTAATAACGTGACAGAACGGTTTATTGATGACAGTGTAACCTGAATTACTCAGTAATAACGTGACAGAACGGTTTATTGATGACAGTGTAACCTGAATTACTCATTAATAACGTGACAGAACAGTTTATTGATGACAGTGTAACCTGAATTAATACTCATTAATAACGTGACAGAACGGTTTATTGATGACAGTGTAACCTGAATTAATACTCATTAATAACGTGACAGAACGGTTTATTGATGACAGTGTAACCTGAATTAATACTCATTAATAACGTGACAGAACGGTTTATTGATGACAGTGTAACCTGAATTAATACTCATTAATAACGTGACAGAACGGTTTATTGATGACAGTGTAACCTGAATTAATACTCATTAATAACGTGACAGAACGGTTTATTGACCAACAGTGTAACCTGAATTAATACTCATTAATAACGTGACAGAACGGTTTATTGACCAACAGTGTAACCTGAATTACTCATTAATAACGTGACAGAATGGTTTATTGATGACAGTGTAACCTGAATTACTCATTAATAACGTGACAGAACGGTTTATTGACCAACAGTGTAACCTGAATTAATACTCATTAATAACGTGACAGAACGGTTTATTGACCAACAGTGTAACCTGAATTAATACTCATTAATAACGTGACAGAACGGTTTATTGATGACAGTGTAACCTGAATTAATACTCATTAATAACGTGACAGAACGGTTTATTGACCAACAGTGTAACCTGAATTACTCATTAATAACGTGACAGAATGGTTTATTGATGACAGTGTAACCTGAATTACTCATTAATAACGTGACAGAACGGTTTATTGACCAACAGTGTAACCTGAATTAATACTCATTAATAACGTGACAGAACGGTTTATTGACCAACAGTGTAACCTGAATTAATACTCATTAATAACGTGACAGAACGGTTTATTGATGACAGTGTAACCTGAATTAATACTCATTAATAACGTGACAGAACGGTTTATTGACCAACAGTGTAACCTGAATTAATACTCATTAATAACGTGACAGAACGGTTTATTGATGACAGTGTAACCTGAATTAATACTCATTAATAACGTGACAGAACGGTTTATTGACCAACAGTGTAACCTGAATTAATACTCATTAATAACGTGACAGAACGGTTTATTGACCAACAGTGTAACCTGAATTAATACTCATTAATAACGTGACAGAACGGTTTATTGATGACAGTGTAACCTGAATTAATACTCATTAATAACGTGACAGAACGGTTTATTGACCAACAGTGTAACCTGAATTACTCATTAATAACGTGACAGAACGGTTTATTGATGACAGTGTAACCTGAATTAATACTCATTAATAACGTGACAGAACGGTTTATTGACCAACAGTGTAACCTGAATTACTCATTAATAACGTGACAGAACGGTTTATTGATGACAGTGTAACCTGAATTAATACTCATTAATAACGTGACAGAACGGTTTATTGATGACAGTGTAACCTGAATTACTCATTAATAACGTGACAGAACGGTTTATTGATGACAGTGTAACCTGAATTAATACTCATTAATAACGTGACAGAACGGTTTATTGACCAACAGTGTAACCTGAATTACTCATTAATAACGTGACAGAACGGTTTATTGATGACAGTGTAACCGGAATTAATACTCATTAATAACGTGACAGAACGGTTTATTGACCAACAGTGTAACCTGAATTACTCATTAATAACGTGACAGAACGGTTTATTGATTACAGTGTAACCTGAATTAATACTCATTAATAACGTGACAGAACGGTTTATTGACCAACAGTGTAACCTGAATTAATACTCATTAATAACGTGACAGAACGGTTTATTGATGACAGTGTAACCTGAATTAATACTCATTAATAACGTGACAGAACGGTTTATTGATGACAGTGTAACCTGAATTAATTCTCATAAATAACTTGACAGAACGGTTTATTGATGACAGTGTAACCTGAATTAATACTCATTAATAACGTGACAGAACGGTTTATTGATGACAGTGTAACCTGAATTAATACTCATTAATAACGTGACAGAACGGTTTATTGATGACAGTGTAACCTGAATTAATACTCATTAATAACGTGACAGAACGGTTTATTGATGACAGTGTAACCTGAATTAATACTCATTAATAACGTGACAGAACGGTTTATTGACCAACAGTGTAACCTGAATTAATACTCATTAATAACGTGACAGAATGGTTTATTGACCAACAGTGTAACCTGAATTACTCATTAATAACGTGACAGAATGGTTTATTGATGACAGTGTAACCTGAATTACTCATTAATAACGTGACGAACGGTTTATTTACCAACAGTGTAACCTGAATTAATACTCATTAATAACGTGACAGAACGGTTTATTGACCAACAGTGTAACCTGAATTAATACTCATTAATAACGTGACAGAACGGTTTATTGATGACAGTGTAACCTGAATTAATACTCATTAATAACGTGACAGAACGGTTTATTGACCAACAGTGTAACCTGAATTATTCATTAATAACGTGACAGAACGGTTTATTGATGACAGTGTAACCTGAATTACTCAGTAATAACGTGACAGAACGGTTTATTGATGACAGTGTAACCTGAATTACTCATTAATAACGTGACAGAACAGTTTATTGATGACAGTGTAACCTGAATTAATACTCATTAATAACGTGACAGAACGGTTTATTGATGACAGTGTAACCTGAATTAATACTCATTAATAACGTGACAGAACGGTTTATTGATGACAGTGTAACCTGAATTAATACTCATTAATAACGTGACAGAACGGTTTATTGATAACAGTGTAACCTGAATTAATACTCATTAATAACGTGACAGAACGGTTTATTGATGACAGTGTAACCTGAATTAATACTCATTAATAACGTGACAGAACGGTTTATTGACCAACAGTGTAACCTGAATTAATACTCATTAATAACGTGACAGAACGGTTTATTGACCAACAGTGTAACCTGAATTACTCATTAATAATGTGACAGAATGGTTTATTGATGACAGTGTAACCTGAATTACTCATTAATAACGTGACAGAACGGTTTATTGACCAACAGTGTAACCTGAATTAATACTCATTAATAACGTGACAGAACGGTTTATTGACCAACAGTGTAACCTGAATTAATACTCATTAATAACGTGACAGAACGGTTTATTGATGACAGTGTAACCTGAATTAATACTCATTAATAACGTGACAGAACGGTTTATTGACCAACAGTGTAACCTGAATTACTCATTAATAACGTGACAGAATGGTTTATTGATGACAGTGTAACCTGAATTACTCATTAATAACGTGACAGAACGGTTTATTGACCAACAGTGTAACCTGAATTAATACTCATTAATAACGTGACAGAACGGTTTATTGACCAACAGTGTAACCTGAATTAATACTCATTAATAACGTGACAGAACGGTTTATTGATGACAGTGTAACCTGAATTAATACTCATTAATAACGTGACAGAACGGTTTATTGACCAACAGTGTAACCTGAATTACTCATTAATAACGTGACAGAACGGTTTATTGATGAGTGTAACCTGAATTACTCATTAATAACGTGACAGAACAGTTTATTGATGACAGTGTAACCTGAATTACTCATTAATAACGTGACAGAACAGTTTATTGATGACAGTGTAACCTGAATTAATACTCATTAATAACGTGACAGAACGGTTTATTGATGACAGTGTAACCTGAATTAATACTCATTAATAACGTGACAGAACGGTTTATTGATAACAGTGTAACCTGAATTAATACTCATTAATAACGTGACAGAACGGTTTATTGATGACAGTGTAACCTGAATTAACACTCATTAATAACGTGACAGAACGGTTTATTGACCAACAGTGTAACCTGAATTAATACTCATTAATAACGTGACAGAACGGTTTATTGACCAACAGTGTAACCTGAATTACTCATTAATAATGTGACAGAATGGTTTATTGATGACAGTGTAACCTGAATTACTCATTAATAACGTGACAGAACGGTTTATTGACCAACAGTGTAACCTGAATTAATACTCATTAATAACGTGACAGAACGGTTTATTGACCAACAGTGTAACCTGAATTAATACTCATTAATAACGTGACAGAACGGTTTATTGATGACAGTGTAACTTGAATTAATACTCATTAATAACGTGACAGAACGGTTTATTGACCAACAGTGTAACCTGAATTACTCATTAATAACGTGACAGAATGGTTTATTGATGACAGTGTAACCTGAATTACTCATTAATAACGTGACAGAACGGTTTATTGACCAACAGTGTAACCTGAATTAATACTCATTAATAACGTGACAGAACGGTTTATTGACCAACAGTGTAACCTGAATTAATACTCATTAATAACGTGACAGAACGGTTTATTGATGACAGTGTAACCTGAATTAATACTCATTAATAACGTGACAGAACGGTTTATTGACCAACAGTGTAACCTGAATTACTCATTAATAACGTGACAGAACGGTTTATTGATGACAGTGTAACCTGAATTACTCAGTAATAACGTGACAGAACGGTTTATTGATGACAGTGTAAATTGAATTACTCATTAATCACGTGACAGAACAGTTTATTGATGACAGTGTAACCTGAATTACTCATTAATAACGTGACAGAACAGTTTATTGATGACAGTGTAACCTGAATTAATACTCATTAATAACGTGACAGAACGGTTTATTGATGACAGTGTAACCTGAATTAATGCTAACTTTTATACCAGTAAAATGACAACTGTAAAACATATCTAAAAGTGTAACAATCTACTCCACAGTGTCAAACCAAAGTGTTTGTTCTCCCCCTTTAAAAACCATTCACAGAACAACTCCTGTCTGTGTCTCTCTCTCTCTCTCTCTGTGTGTGTGTGTGTGAAAACAAGTATCACTGCAGTTGAATCAAGGGGGGTTCAAATATAATGCTGTCTGTCCTGGAATGAATCAGCCAGACGTTTTAGACTACTCACAGGCAACGCTGATTTACTGACTATAGTGGAATATCTCGTTGACAATGTAGTCTTTGCTTCAATTTCTCTGGACATTCCTTCCGGTGCGTCAATTCAACATGGCAGCTTGTGTGCTACTGTCTTGCTCTCTGGGGGGGGGGGGGGGTTACAACCATGAGCAGTGATGGCTATGGAACGGGAGATACCTGAAGGGTAATATTACCTGTCTGAAGCAGATCTGGTTCAGACAACTAGCCAAATTAGCCATCTGGCTAAAGCAATAATCCAATGTGGTAACTAGGCTACATATTGCAGGGAAAGAATACGAGCAAAAGTAGAATTCAGGCTAAGTAGAATAAAGTCTATAGATTACCGTTAAAACTATACAACAACATGAAGTATAGTATTTAAGAGAACATACAAGGTATATAAAAAAATAATAATAATAGTAAAAAAAATAATAAAAAAATCATCAGGAAAGTAAAAACATTTGTAGACTGAACTATTCTCTGGTTTCTATAAGTAGGGCTTCTTTATTAAAACCATCAGAGAAAAACTTCTCTAATTCCTCAGGGAAAGGAGAGAGACTTAAGACACTCCACAGGTCAGTCTGTCTTTAAGAAAACACCCGAGCCCTATTCACAACAAGACTTAACCTGAACTTGTTACCAAAAAAAAACAACACTCGTTGTCCTTTTCCATTGCAAAAACGTCTGCAAATGTTTATTTTGAAACGGTGTGCACCAATGGATATGGGTGAGGAGGTTTTCCAAATACTCTTGAGTGGACAAGGGAGGGTTAAGAAACATCATAACCCAAGTTGGACAGTTGGTATGTTCCGTGTTCACCCCCCTCTGATTCTGAGCTGGTATGTTCCGTGTTCACCCCCCTCTGATTCTGAGCTGGTATGTTCCGTGTTCACCCCCCTCTGATTCTGAGCTGGTATGTTCCGTGTTCACCCCCCTCTGATTCTGAGCTGGTATGTTCCCTGTTCACCCCCCTCTGATTCTGAGTTGGTATGTTCCGTGTTCACCCCCCTCTGATTCTGAGCTGGTATGTTCCGTGTTCACCCCCCTCTGATTCTGAGCTGGTATGTTCCATTGTTCACCCCCCTCTGATTCTGAGTTGGTATGTTCCGTGTTCACCCCCCTCTGATTCTGAGTTGGTATGTTCCCTGTTCATCCCCCTCTGATTCTGAGTTGGTATGTTCCGTGTTCACCCCCCTCTGATTCTGAGTTGGTATGTTCCGTGTTCACCCCCCTCTGATTCTGAGCTGGTATGTTCCGTGTTCACCCCCCTCTGATTCTGAGCTGGTATGTTCCGTGTTCACCCCCCTCTGATTCTGAGCTGGTATGTTCCATTGTTCTGTCCCCACCAGGTACAGATCTAGAATCAGTTTCCCTCCCCAAATATTTAACCTTCAACCATTAGTGGTCGAAATTGTAACCTGCACCAAGATCAGAGTCTAAGGGCAACTTCACCCTGCTCGGTTCTCCCAGCGGAGCTCAGGATGATTCTATTGTAGTTCGGAGCTTCCATCCTCCGGCAGCCCCTCTTCCTTCTTCTCAGTCGCGACGACTCCCTTCTCTCCTCCCCTTCTCTCTTCCAGTTGACTCATTCTCCTGCGAACCTCCTGCAGCACCTCTCCTCTCCTCTTCTGTTTCTCCCTCCATCTCTCCACCCTCTCCTCTTCCTCTCTCTCTTTCTCCTCCAGGAGCGAGCGGAGGAACTCGGGGCTGATGACGTTATCCTTGTCGTTAACCAATAGGAACGCGTTCTTGAAGCGGTTGTAGAGCATCGACGCCTTGTCCATCACGTCCTGGTTACTGCGGAAACGACGCATCTGGGAAGCACACAGTTGTGGTTTGGTGTGTGTACGTGGTAAAGGAGTGAAGAGCGTGTGTGTGTGTAGTTATTGGATCTGTCAGGTGTGTGTGTGTGTGTGTGTGTGTGTGTGTGTGTGTGTGTGTGTGTGTGGTTATTGGATGTACTGTACCAGTCAATAGTGTGGACACACCTACTCCTTCAAGGGTTTTTCTTTATTTTTTACTATTTTCTACATTGTAGAATAATAGTGAAGACATCAAAACTATGAAATAACACATATGGAATCATGTAGTAACCAAACAAGTGTTATATATATATATATTATATTCTTCAAAGTAGCCACCCTTTGCCTTGATGACAGATTTGCTAACTCTTGGCATTCTCTCAACCAGCTTCAACTGGAATGCTTTTCCAACAGTCTTGAATGAGTTCCCACATATGCTGAGCATTTGTTGGCTGCTTTTCCTTCACTCTGAGGTCCAACTCATCCCAAACCATTTCAATTGGGTTGAGTTCGGGTGATTGTGGAGGCCAGGTCATCTGATGCAGCACTCCATCACATCTTGGTCAAATAGCCCTTACACAGCCTGGAGGTGTGTTGGGTCATTGTCATGTTGAAAAACAAATTATAGTCCCACTAAGCGCTAATCAGATGGGATGGCGTATCGCTGCAGAATGCTGTGGTAGCCATGATGGTTAAGTGTGCCTTAAATTCTAAATGAATCACACAGTGTCACCAGCAAAGCACCATCACACCTCCTCCTCCATGCTTCACGGTGGGAACCACACACGTGGAGATCATTCATTCACCTACTCTGCGTCTCACAAAGACACAGTGGTTGGAACCAAAAATCACAAATTTGGACTAATCAGACCAAAAGGACAGCTTTCCACTGGTCTAATATCCACCTGCATTCCAGGTGACCACCTCATGAAGCTGGTTGAGAGAATGTCAAGAGTGTGCAAAGCTGTCATCAAGGCAAAGGGTGGCTACATTGAAGAATCTAAAATCTATTTTGATTTGTTTAACACTTTTTTGGTTACTACATGATTCCATATGTGTTATTTCATAGTTGTGATGTCTTCACTATTATTCTACAATGTAGAAAATAAAGAAAAACCCTGGAATGAGTTGGTGTGTCCAAACTTTTGCCTGGTGCTGTATTTCAGCTGTGTGTGGTTCGGAAAGTATTCAGACCCCTTGACTTTTTCAACATTTTAAGTTCTAGCCTTATTCCAAAATTGATTACTTAAAACATTTCCCTCAATCTACACGCAATACTCCATAATGACAAAGCGAAAAAAGGTTTAGACATTTTTGTAAAAGTATTAAAAAGTAAAAAAACAGAAATACCTTATTTACGTAAGTATTCAGACTCTTTGCTATGAGACCTCAAAATTGAGCTCAGGTGCATCCTGTTTCCATTGATCATCCATGAGATGTTTCTACAACTTCATTGGAGTCCACCTGTGGTAAATTCAATTGATGGGACATGATTTGGAAAGGCACACGCCTGTCTATATAAGGTCCCACAGTTGACAGTGCATGTTAGTGCTAAAACCAAGCCATGAGGTTGAAGGAATTGTCCGTAGAGCTCCGAGACAGGATTGTTTCGAGGCACAGATCTGGGGAAGGGTACCAAAACATTTCTGCAACATTGAAGGTCCCCAAAAACACATTGGCCTCCATCATTCTTAAATGGAAGAAGTTTGGAACCACCAAGACTCTTCCCAGAGCTGGCTGCCCGGCCAAACTGAGCAATCGGGGGAGAAGGGCCTTGGTCAGGGAGGTGACCAAGAACCAGATGGTCACTCTGACAGAGCTCCAGAGTTCCTCTGTGGAGATGGGAGAACCTTCCAGAAGGACAATCATCTCTGCAGCACTCCACCAATCAGGCCTTTATGGTAGAGTGGCAAGATGGAAGCCACTCCTCAGTAAAAGGCACATGACAGCCCGCTTGGAGTTTGCCAAAAGGCACCTAAAGACTCTCAGACCATGAGAAACAAGATTCTCTGGTCTGATGAAACCAAGATTGAACTCTTTGGCCTGAATGCCAAGCGTCACGTCTGGAAAAATCCTGGCACCATCCCTACAGTGAAGCATGGTGGTGGCAGCATCATGCTGTGGGGATGTTTTTCAGCGGCAGGGACTGGGAAACTAGTCAGAATCCATGAAAAGAGCAAAGTTCTGAGAGATCCTTGATGAAAACTTGCTTCAGAGCACTGAGGACCTCAGACTGGGGCGACGGTTCACCTTCCAACAGGACAACGACACTAAGCACACAACCAAATCAACGGCGGAGTGGCTTTGGGACAAGTCTCTGAATGTCCTCGAGTGGCCCAGTCGGAGCCCGGACTTGAACCTGATCGAACATCTCTGGAGAGACCTGAAAATAGCTGTGCAGCGATGCTCCCCTTCCAACCTGACAGAGATTGAGAGGATCTACAGAGAAGAATGGGAGAAACTCCCCAAATACAGGTGTGCCAAGCTTGTAGCATCATACCCAAGAAGAATCAAGGCTGTAATCGCTGCCAAAGGTGCTTCAACAAAGTACTGAGTAAAGGGTCTGAATACTTATGTAAATTTGATATTTCAGTTTTCTTCTAAAAAAAACTGTTTTTGCTTTGTCATTAAGGGGTATCGTGTTTAGATTGATAAGGGGGAAAAAACAATTAAATCAATTATAGAATAAGGCTGTATTGTAATAAAATGTGGCAAAAGTCAAGGGGTCTGAATTCTTTCTGAATGCACTGTATATATGCATCTCTCTCTGTCACACTGATACACACACAATCAGTGTAGTACTGAGGACAGGGTCTGAATGCTTATGTAAATGCAATATTTCAGTTTTGAATTTGCAAACATTTCTAAAAACACATTTTTTGCTTTTTCATTATGGGATATTGTGATGTCATTATGGGGTATTGTGATGTCATTATGGGGTATTGTGATGTCATTATGGGGTATTGTGATGTCATTATGGGGTATTGTGATGTCATTATGGGGTATTGTGATGTCATTATTGTGGTATTGTGTGTAGATTGATGAGGAAAATGATTTATTTAATCAATGTTAGAATAAGGCTGTAACGTAACAAAATGTGGGAAAAGTCAAGGGGTCTGAATACTTTCTGAAAGCACTGTAAGTCAGGTGTGTGTGTGTGTGTGGTTATTGGGTGTGTGTGGTAGCAGTCGTACCTTTCTGAGAGTAGTGATGAGTTCACTGTGTCTCTGGACGTGTTGTGATGTTACATAGACCATACTGAGTTGATCCAGCGCTGTCAGACACTTACTAATGTCCTGAGAGACAGACAGAGAGACAGAGACAGACGGAGACAGAGAGAGAGACACAGAGAGAGAGAGACACAGAGAGAGAGAGAGACAGAGACAGACGTTACAACGACCATACTGAGTTGGTCCAGGACTATCAGACACTGACTAATGTCCTGATGAATTGGGGGGGGGGGGGGGGGGTGCACGTGACTCACAGGGTTGTCCGTCTTCAGAGAGATGCGTATGTCTCCGTGTATACGGTGAAGGGTGGAGTCCGTCAGAGTGATAGATTCTTTAGCGGAATGTAGAATAGACACACTGTCTGTTATCTGGTCGTCCCCTAGTGCACCTCTCCTGGTACAGACAAGACAACCAATGGTTAGTTATGATCACCGACATAGACAGGCAAGCAGACAGGTACAGGACAGACAGGTATAACAGACAGGTATTGGACAGAGACAGGTACAGGACAGACAGGTATAACATACAGGTACAGGACAGAGACAGGTAGACAGGTAGGACAGACAGGTTATTCGTTCCTGTACTCACTGAGGTGATTTAGGCTCCTCCTCCTGTCGTCTCTCTACCTTCTCTGTCTCCGCTTTCTTGGCTTCAGGCTTCTCAGCCTCCGACCGGTTCGATTCAGGCTTCTCAGCCTCCGACCGGTTCGATTCAGGCTTCTCAGCCTCCGACCGGGTCGAGTCAGGCTTCTCAGCCTCCGACCGGGTCGAGTCAGGCTTCTCAGCCTCCGACCGGGTCGAGTCAGGCTTCTCAGCCTCCGACCGGGTCGAGTCAGGCTTCTCAGCCTCCGACCGGGTCGAGTCAGACTTCTCAGCCTCCGACCGGGTCGAGTCAGACTTCTCAGCCTCCGACCGGGTCGAGTCAGACTTCTCAGCCTCCGACCGGGTCGAGTCAGACTTCTCAGCCTCCGACCGGGTCGAGTCAGACTTCTCAGCCTCCGACCGGGTCGAGTCAGACTTCTCAGCCTCCGACCGGGTCGAGTCAGACTTCTCAGCCTCCGACCGGGTCGATTCAGACTTCTCAGCCTCCGACCGGGTCGAGTCAGACTTCTCAGCCTCCGACCGGGTCGAGTCAGACTTCTCAGCCTCCGACCGGGTCGAGTCAGACTTCTTAGCCTCCGACCGGGTCGAGTCAGACTTCTTAGCCTCCGACCGGGTCGAGTCAGACTTCTTAGCCTCCGACCGGGTCGAGTCAGACTTCTTAGCCTCCGACCGGGTCGAGTCAGACTTCTTAGCCTCCGACCGGGTCGAGTCAGACTTCTTAGCCTCCGACCGGGTCGAGTCAGACTTCTTAGCCTCCGACCGGGTCGAGTCAGACTTCTTAGCCTCCGACCGGGTCGAGTCAGACTTCTTAGCCTCCGACCGGGTCGATTCAGACTTCTTAGCCTCCGACCGGGTCGAGTCAGACTTCTTAGCCTCCGACCGGGTCGAGTCAGACTTCTTAGCCTCCGACCGGGTCGAGTCAGACTTCTCAGCCTCCGCTGTTTTCTTGCTCTCCGTTGTCTTGCCGCCTGTTGTCTTGCCGCCTGTTGTCTTGCCGCCTGTTGTCTTGCCGCCTGTTGTCTTGCCGCCTGTTGTCTTGCCGCCTGTTGTCTTGCCGCCTGTTGTCTTGCTCGCTGTTTTTCTGTCCCTTTTCTGCCCACCTGTCTTTCTACTCTTCTTCTCTTCAGCTTTCTTCCCTCCAGCACCATTTTTCCTGATGAAAGGAAAGAGAGAAAAAAGTAGATTATTTCAGAGTACTGTGTGTGTGTCTGCTCAGAGCAGTGTAGGGCAGTGTGTGTGTGTGTGTGTGTGTCTGCTCAGAGCAGTGTAGGGCAGTGTGTGTGTCTGTGTCTGCTCAGAGCAGTGTAGGGCAGTGTGTGTGTGTGTGTGTCTGCTCAGAGCAGTGTAGGGCAGTGTGTGTGTGTGTGTGTCTGCTCAGAGCAGTGTAGGGCAGTGTGTGTGTGTGTGTGTCTGCTCAGAGCAGTGTGTGTGTGTGTGTCTGCTCAGAGCAGTGTAGGGCAGTGTGTGTGTCTGCTCAGAGCAGTGTAGGGCAGTGTGTGTGTCTGCTCAGAGCAGTGTAGGGCAGTGTGTGTGTGTCTGTGTCTGCTCAGAGCAGTGTAGGGCAGTGTGTGTGTGTGTGTGTCTGCTCAGAGCAGTGTAGGGCAGTGTGTGTGTGTGTGTGTCTGCTCAGAGCAGTGTAGGGCAGTGTGTGTGTGTGTCTGCTCAGAGCAGTGTAGGGCAGTGTGTGTGTGTGTCTGCTCAGAGCAGTGTAGGGCAGTGTGTGTGTGTGTCTGCTCAGAGCAGTGTAGGGCAGTGTGTGTGTGTGTGTCTGCTCAGAGCAGTGTAGGGTAGTGTGTGTGTGTCTGCTCAGAGCAGTGTAGGGCAGTGTGTGTGTGTGTGTGTCTGCTCAGAGCAGTGTAGGGCAGTGTGTGTGTGTGCTGGGTGTGTGCTGCTCAGAGCAGTGTAGGGCAGTGTGTGTGTGTGTGTGTGTCTGCTCAGAGCAGTGTAGGGCAGTGTGTGTGTGTGTGTGTGTCTGCTCAGAGCAGTGTAGGGCAGTGTGTGTGTGTGTGTGTGTGTGTGTCTGCTCAGAGCAGTGTAGGGCAGTGTGTGTGTCTGCTCAGAGCAGTGTGTGTGTGTGTGTCTGCTCAGAGCAGTGTAGGGCAGTGTGTGTGTGTGTGTGTCTGCTCAGAGCAGTGTAGGGCAGTGTGTGTGTGTGTGTGTGTGTGTGTGGTCTGCTCAGAGCAGTGTAGGGCAGTGTGTGTGTGTGTGTCTGCTCAGAGCAGTGTAGGGCAGTGTGTGTGTGTGTATTCATGAGGTGTGTGCTCACGGTGTCCGTGTAGGTTTAAGGCTCTGTCTTCTCAGGCCCTTCCTTCTAGTGAGAAGTCCTTGTAGAGACTTCAGGACACTCTCTCTCCTGGCCGCAAGACGCCGCCGGCGCTGCACACACACACACACACACACACACACACACACACACACACACACACACACACACACACACACACACACACACACCGTAAGTACACACACGGACGGGCACACGTCCACACAGGAATAGAAACAGGATGTGATTTCACTAACACGATATTACATCACCATCAATCTTCACCACTACTATTGGACAGTAGGCCTGGTCTGCATTTCAAACAACACCCTATATAGTTAAAAGTAGGGATATATAGGGAACTAGTGTTGCACTGATCTTTCAGACACATTTTTAACTATATAGGGTGTCGTTTGAAATGCAGACCAGGCCTACTGTCCAATACTAGTGGTGAAGATTGATGGTGATGTAATATCCTGTTAGTGAAATCACATCCTGTTTCTATTCCTATACCCAAACGTCTGTACTTCGACACTAGAACATGAAAAACGGTTCGGTACTAGATTTTGTGTTACTTTTGGTACTTCTGCCAAATGTGTCTCAAAGATCAAGCCTCTCTATTAGCGTAGCCGACCTCTTATAGCCTGCACCCGGTTAGCTTCGCTAACCCACTGCTAGCCTGGGAGTCTGGGCTGCACCCTGTCTGCTCCACTAACCCACTGTTAGCCTGGGAGTCTGGGCTGCACCACTAATTCACTGCTAGCCTGGGAGTCTGGGCTGCACCCGGTCTGCTCCACTAACCCACTGTTAGCCTGGGAGTCTGGGCTGCACCCTGTCTGCTCCACTATCTCACTGCTAGCCTGGGAGTCTGGGCTGCTCCACTAACTCACTGCTAGCCTGGGAGTCTGGGCTGCACCCGGTCTGCTCCACTAACTCACTGTTAGCCTGGGAGTCTGGGCTGCACCACTAACTCACTGGGAGTCTGGGCTGCACCATGTTAGCTCCACTAACTCACTGCTAGCCTGGGAGTCTGGGATGCATCATGTTAGCTCCACTAACTCACTGCTAGCCTGGGAGTCTGGGCTGCATCATGTCTGCTCCACTAACTCACTGCTAGCCTGTAATGGGAGTCTGGGCTGCATCATGTTAGCTCCACTAACTCACTGCTAGCCTGGGAGTCTGGGCTGCATCATGTTAGCTCCACTAACTCACTGCTAGCCTGGGAGTCTGGGCTGCACCCTGTCTGCTCCACTAACTCACTGCTAGCCTGGGAGTCTGGGCTGCATCATGTTAGCTCCACTAACTCACTGCTAGCCTGGGAGTCTGGGCTGCATCCTGTTAACTCCACTAACTCACTGCTAGCCTGGGAGTCTGGGCTGCATCATGTTAGCACCCCTAACTCACTGCTAGCCTGTACTGGGAGTCTGGGCTGCATCATGTTAGCTCCACTAACTCACTGCTAGCCTGGGAGTCTGGGCTGCATCATGTTAGCTACACTAACTCACTGCTAGCCTGGGAGTCTGGGCTGCATCATGTTAGCTCCAGTAACTCACTGCTAGCCTGGGAGTCTGGGCTGCATCATGTTAACTCCACTAACTCACTGCTAGCCTGGGAGTCTGGGCTGCATCATGTTAGCACCCCTAACTCACTGCTAGCCTGGGCTGCATCATGTTAGCTCCACTAACTCACTGCTAGCCTGGGAGTCTGGGCTGCACCATGTTAGCTCCACTAACTCACTGCTAGCCTGGGAGTCTGGGCTGCACCATGTTAGCTCCACTAACTCACTGCTAGCCTGTACTGGGAGTCTGGGCTGCATCATGTTAGCTCCACTAACTCACTGCTAGCCTGGGAGTCTGGGCTGCATCATGTTAACTCCACTAACTAACTGCTAGCCTGGGAGTCTGGGCTGCACCCTGTCTGCTCCACTATCTCACTGCTAGCCTGGGAGTCTGGGCTGCTCCACTAACTCACTGCTAGCCTGGGAGTCTGGGCTGCTCCACTAACTCACTGCTAGCCTGGGAGTCTGGGCTGCACCCTGTCTGCTCCACTATCTCACTGCTAGCCTGGGAGTCTGGGCTGCTCCACTAACTCACTGTTAGCCTGGGAGTCTGGGCTGCACCACTAACTCACTGGGAGTCTGGGCTGCACCATGTTAGCTCCACTAACTCACTGCTAGCCTGGGAGTCTGGGCTGCATCATGTTAGCACCCCTAACTCACTGCTAGCCTGGGCTGCATCATGTTAGCTCCACTAACTCACTGCTAGCCTGGGAGTCTGGGCTGCACCATGTTAGCTCCACTAACTCACTGCTAGCCTGGGAGTCTGGGCTGCACCCTGTCTGCTCCACTATCTCACTGCTAGCCTGGGAGTCTGGGCTGCTCCACTAACTCACTGCTAGCCTGGGAGTCTGGGCTGCATCATGTTAGCTCCACTATCTCACTGCTAGCCTGGGAGTCTGGGCTGCTCCACTAACTCACTGTTAGCCTGGGAGTCTGGGCTGCACCACTAACTCACTGGGAGTCTGGGCTGCACCATGTTAGCTCCACTAACTCACTGCTAGCCTGGGAGTCTGGGCTGCATCATGTTAGCTACACTAACCCACTGCTAGCCTGGGAGTCTGGGCTGCACCCTGTCTGCTCCACTAACCCACTGTTAGCCTGGGAGTCTGGGCTGCTCCACTAACTCACTGCTAGCCTGGGAGTCTGGGCTGCACCCGGTCTGCTCCACTAACCCACTGTTAGCCTGGGAGTCTGGGCTGCACCCTGTCTGCTCCACTATCTCACTGCTAGCCTGGGAGTCTGGGCTGCTCCACTAACTCACTGCTAGCCTGGGAGTCTGGGCTGCACCCGGTCTGCTCCACTAACTCACTGTTAGCCTGGGAGTCTGGGCTGCACCACTAACTCACTGGGAGTCTGGGCTGCACCATGTTAGCTCCACTAACTCACTGCTAGCCTGGGAGTCTGGGCTGCATCATGTTAGCTCCACTAACTCACTGCTAGCCTGTAATGGGAGTCTGGGCTGCATCATGTTAGCTCCACTAACTCACTGCTAGCCTGGGAGTCTGGGCTGCATCATGTTAGCTCCACTAACTCACTGCTAGCCTGGGAGTCTGGGCTGCACCCTGTCTGCTCCACTAACTCACTGCTAGCCTGGGAGTCTGGGCTGCATCATGTTAGCTCCACTAACTCACTGCTAGCCTGGGAGTCTGGGCTGCATCCTGTTAACTCCACTAACTCACTGCTAGCCTGGGAGCCTGGGCTGCATCATGTTAGCTCCACTAACTCACTGCTAGCCTGGGAGTCTGGGCTGCACCATGTTAGCTCCACTAACTCACTGCTAGCCTGGGAGTCTGGGCTGCATCATGTTAGCTCCACTAACTCACTGCTAGCCTGTACTGGGAGTCTGGGCTGCATCATGTTAGCTCCACTAACTCACTGCTAGCCTGGGGGTCTGGGCTGCATCATGTTAGCTACACTAACTCACTGCTAGCCTGGGAGTCTGGGCTGCATCATGTTAGCTCCACTAACTCACTGCTAGCCTGTACTGGGAGTCTGGGCTGCATCATGTTAGCTCCACTAACTCACTGCTAGCCTGGGGGTCTGGGCTGCATCATGTTAGCTACACTAACTCACTGCTAGCCTGGGAGTCTGGGCTGCATCATGTTAGCTCCAGTAACTCACTGCTAGCCTGGGAGTCTGGGCTGCATCATGTTAGCTCCACTAACTCACTGCTAGCCTGGGAGTCTGGGCTGCATCATGTTAGCACCCCTAACTCACTGCTAGCCTGGGCTGCATCATGTTAGCTCCACTAACTCACTGCTAGCCTGGGAGTCTGGGCTGCACCATGTTAGCTCCACTAACTCACTGCTAGCCTGGGAGTCTGGGCTGCATCATGTTAGCTCCACTAACTCACTGCTAGCCTGTACTGGGAGTCTGGGCTGCATCATGTTAGCTCCACTAACTCACTGCTAGCCTGGGGGTCTGGGCTGCATCATGTTAGCTACACTAACTCACTGCTAGCCTGGGAGTCTGGGCTGCATCATGTTAGCTCCAGTAACTCACTGCTAGCCTGGGAGTCTGGGCTGCATCATGTTAGCACCCCTAACTCACTGCTAGCCTGGGCTGCATCATGTTAGCTCCACTAACTCACTGCTAGCCTGGGAGTCTGGGCTGCACCATGTTAGCTCCACTAACTCACTGCTAGCCTGGGAGTCTGGGCTGCACCATGTTAGTTCCACTAACTCACTGCTAGCCTGTACTGGGAGTCTGGGCTGCATCATGTTAGCTCCACTAACTCACTGCTAGCCTGGGAGTCTGGGCTGCATCATGTTAGCTCCACTAACTCACTGCTAGCCTGGGAGTCTGGGCTGCACCCTGTCTGCTCCACTATCTCACTGCTAGCCTGGGAGTCTGGGCTGCTCCACTAACTCACTGCTAGCCTGGGAGTCTGGGCTGCACCCTGTCTGCTCCACTATCTCACTGCTAGCCTGGGAGTCTGGGCTGCTCCACTAACTCACTGCTAGCCTGGGAGTCTGGGCTGCACCCTGTCTGCTCCACTATCTCACTGCTAGCCTGGGAGTCTGGGCTGCTCCACTAACTCACTGTTAGCCTGGGAGTCTGGGCTGCACCACTAACTCACTGGGAGTCTGGGCTGCACCATGTTAGCTCCACTAACTCACTGCTAGCCTGGGAGTCTGGGCTGCATCATGTTAGCACCCCTAACTCACTGCTAGCCTGGGCTGCATCATGTTAGCTCCACTAACTCACTGCTAGCCTGGGAGTCTGGGCTGCACCCTGTCTGCTCCACTATCTCACTGCTAGCCTGGGAGTCTGGGCTGCTCCACTAACTCACTGCTAGCCTGGGAGTCTGGGCTGCACCCTGTCTGCTCCACTATCTCACTGCTAGCCTGGGAGTCTGGGCTGCTCCACTAACTCACTGTTAGCCTGGGAGTCTGGGCTGCACCACTAACTCACTGGGAGTCTGGGCTGCACCATGTTAGCTCCACTAACTCACTGCTAGCCTGGGAGTCTGGGCTGCATCATGTTAGCACCCCTAACTCACTGCTAGCCTGGGCTGCATCATGTTAGCTCCACTAACTCACTGCTAGCCTGGGAGTCTGGGCTGCACCATGTTAGCTCCACTAACTCACTGCTAGCCTGGGAGTCTGGGCTGCACCATGTTAGCTCCACTAACTCACTGCTAGCCTGTACTGGGAGTCTGGGCTGCATCATGTTAGCTCCACTAACTCACTGCTAGCCTGGGAGTCTGGGCTGCATCATGTTAGCTCCACTAACTCACTGCTAGCCTGGGAGTCTGGGCTGCATCATGTTAGCTCCACTAACTCACTGCTAGCCTGGGAGTCTGGGCTGCATCATGTTAGCTCCACTAACTCACTGCTAGCCTGGGAGTCTGGGCTGCTCCACTAACTCACTGCTAGCCTGGGAGTCTGGGCTGCATCATGTTAGCTCCACTAACTCACTGCTGGCCTGGGAGTCTGGGCTGCATCATGTTAGCTCCACTAACTCACTGCTAGCCTGGGAGTCTGGGCTGCTCCACTAACTCACTGCTAGCCTGGGAGTCTGGGCTGCTCCACTAACTCACTGCTAGCCTGGGAGTCTGGGCTGCATCATGTTAGCTCCACTAACTCACTGCTAGCCTGGGAGTCTGGGCTGCATTATGTTAGCTCCACTAACTCACTGCTAGCCTGGGAGTCTGGGCTGCATTATGTTAGCTCCACTAACTCACTGCTAGCCTGGGAGTCTGGGCTGCATTATGTTAGCTCCACTAACTCACTGCTAGCCTGTACTGGGAGTCTGGGCTGCATCATGTTAGCTCCACTAACTCACTGCTAGCCTGGGAGTCTGGGCTGCTCCACTAACTCACTGCTAGCCTGGGAGTCTGGGTTGCATTATGTTAGCTCCACTAACTCACTGCTAGCCTGGGAGTCTGGGCTGCATCATGTTAGCTCCACTAACTCACTGCTAGCCTGGGAGTCTGGGCTGCATTATGTTAGCTCCACTAACTCACTGCTAGCCTGGGAGTCTGGGCTGCATTATGTTAGCTCCACTAACTCACTGCTAGCCTGGGAGTCTGGGCTGCATTATGTTAGCTCCACTAACTCACTGCTAGCCTGTACTGGGAGTCTGGGCTGCATCATGTTAGCTCCACTAACTCACTGCTAGCCTGGGAGTCTGGGTTGCATTATGTTAGCTCCACTAACTCACTGCTAGCCTGGGAGTCTGGGCTGCATTATGTTAGCTCCCCATTCATGCTGCACAGAAGTTAACACACATGGATAATGTGACAAGGCATGTAGAAATGTTAAAACTGTCAATTACTGTTTGCACCCCACAATGCCCATACAGGCTAGAACACTTTACACCGCTGTCCTAGCTTCAGGAAGAAGCTGGTTCCACGCATTGTGGGGTGGTGCCAGGACAGAGAAGAGCGTGGACTGGGCCCGAGCAGAGCAGGAGCTGCCCTCCCATTGGGGTGGGAGAACCAAATGGACCAGAGATGGCAGAATGGAAGGGTCTGTTTGGGGTGTAATGTTTGATCACAGCTTTAAGGTAGAGAGGGTCAGTTCTTCTTGCTGTTCACTAGGTCAACACCACTGTCTTGTAGTGGATACGAGCTTAAATTGAAAAATCACCTTTTGACAACATTCATTTTGATTGAAAAAAAAAAAAAAAAAAAATCTTAGCTTATTTGGCCAGAAAGTAACTTGAGACCTGGACAGTCAGGATATAAAGATGTTTAAAGTTCAACATTTACCCCGCCATCCCATGAGACAATGTCTTCATCACTGGAATTTTAATTTTAATTTATTTAAACGGTTGAGTTTGACATCATTTAAAAGCATACAGTGTTGTCAAACTATTTCATTATTTCTTGATTTAATTATAAAAACAAATTTATGTCATTTTAAAACCTTAAAAAAAAAAAAAATTAAAAACGTCAGTTATCAACAAAAAAAAAAATGGCATAAACTCAAGTTGGTGTTTCATAGTCACGTTGCCGTCTAGACCCTACTTCACATCGGAGGTGGTGGAGACACAGCGTGCTCTTGAAGACAAGGTGGGTGTCATTTCAAATGATAGAAATAGGATTCATAGAATGAACCTATCCCTTCAGTCCACTGCAATTTACCCGGTACAACCATTGAAATGTAAACATTGTGACGGCCCTGAATTTGTCTGAACCGTGTCTGTGCTTCTCCTTCCAAATGGGGCGCTGCCCCTTTAATTCCCTATTAAATAGCCAGCATCAGCTGCTCAAGAGATGGGGCGCTCTAGAGGAAGCTTGTTCCTACCCCGTTGTTTTGTTTTTAATAAAAGTTTAAGAGTCCGTGAATTAATCAGATCTGACAGTAGAACTCCAGTGGAGAATGGAGACCTCCCGCATTGGGCTCGGGGGAGACCTCCTGCCCCGCATTGGGCTCGGGGGGAGACCCGCCCCGTATTGGGCTCGGGGGGAGACCCGCCCCGTATTGGGCTCGGGGGGAGACCCGCCCCGTATTGGGCTCGGGGGGAGACCCGCCCCGTATTGGGCTCGGGGGGGAGACCCGCCCCGTATGTTAGAGTACGTTGGAATAATATATTGTGAATCATTACTATGTGAAAAGACAAAAAAAAAGCGTTTATGGTTTTCAGAGGTTGTGAATGAGACTGGTTTTACACTTCGCTTTATGGAGGGACAATTGCGTGACTGAGATCAGTTGGGTTCACTCAACCATTTACCAGGCCGGATAATTTTACATCTGGAGGTACAGGAAATTACACGTGAAAAGTCTAATTTTCCATTTTGACTTTAACACGAGTCCTTTTTATTGGCGTAGACTTGACGGACCAGAAGGAACTCATTCCCTCACAAACAAAAAGGAGAAATCCTACAATCTCTCTGGTAGGTCGACCTTCATGTCACCCCTAACAAAACAATAACCCGGTCGGTCGGCCGACGTAACAAACAACTTCAAGTCAAAACCGTTACACGTCGCCATTTTTACTTCTAATGACGACCACCGGTCTTCCCCACCATCAAAATGTCCATTTCAAAAATGTTCATGTCTATTCTATTATTATCTATATTTTCAAATAGGTTTCCTCCTGAGGATTTGACCATATAGTTTAAAAATTAACATTCATACACATCATACTCATAGATGCGTGGACCTCCAACCATCTTTGCGGCATCATTTGAAAGTTGACATTTCTAATCTTAATCCTATTTTTGTGCATTTTAAAATCAGCCAAAACACCCACCCTGTATTCATGAGCATGTTTCTCAGGTGGGGGGGTTATTGGTAAAAAAAAAAAAAAACATCCAGAAATTATGAAAACAGCTCCGACAACTTTGTAAGCTTTTAAAAAAAAATGATATCAAACTCAACCGTTAATATTTAGTCAGTGATGAAGACATTGATGTCTGGTGGCAAAAAAATGGTCGACCTTCCAACACACCTTTTATCTCCTGAAAAAGGTTTTCAGGTGTAAAAAAAAAAAAAAAAGTCCCTTTCTGACCACACAACGGGCAAAATATTGGATTGGAAACTTTTTGTTGAAATCAACAACAAAAAAAGGGAAGAAGTCAAGAAGTGATTGAGGTAAATCCGTTTGAATTTAATACACACACACACACCTATTTAATATGCATTCACCTGTAGTGTGAATAGACCTAGGCTACATGTTGATATACCCACTTTATCAATACAGATTTACCATTCAAATAAAATGACCATTATGTTATGTAAATCAATTGGTAAAAAAAAAAAATCTATAAAAAAAAAAAAATCTATAAAAAATAAAATTTGGGGGTCAAATTAATTGTAAACTGAACAAAAATATAAAAAGCAGCATGCAACAATTTCTAAGATTTTACTGAGTTACAGGTCATATAAGGAAATCAGTCAATTGATTTAAATTCATTAGATCCTTATCTATGGATTTCACATGACTGGGAATACAGATATGAATCTGTTGGTCACAGATACCTAAAATAAAAAGGTAGGGGTGTGGATCAGGAAACCAGTCAGTATCTGGTGAGACCATTTGACTCATGCAGCGCTACACATCTCCTTCACATAGAGTTGATCAGGCTGTTGATTGTGGCCTGTGGAATGTTGTCCCACTCCTCTTCAATGGCTGTGGGAAGTTGCTGGATATTGGTGGGAACTGGAACACTGCTGTCGTACACGTCAATCCAGAGCATCCCAAACATGCTCAATGGGTGACATGTCTGGTGAGGATGCAGGCCATGGAAGAACTGGGACATTTTCAGCTTCCAGGAATTGTGTACAGATCCTTGCGACATGGGGCTGTGCATTATAATGCTGAAGCATGAGGTGATGGAGGCGGATGAATGGCACGACAACGGGCCTCAGGATCTCGTCACGGTATCTCTGTGCATTCAAATTACCATGGATAAAATGCAACTGTGTTCATTGTCTGTAGCTTATGCCTGCCCCGTACCATAACCCCACCGCCACCATGGGGCACTCTGTTCACCATGTTGACATTAGCAAACTGCTCGCCCACACAACGCCATACACGCTGTCTGCGGTTGTGAGGCCGGTTGGACGTACTGCCAAATTCTCTAAAACGATATTGGAGGCGGCTTATGGTAGAGAAATTAACATTAAATGATCTGGCAACAGCTCTAGTGGACATTCCTGCTGTCAGCATGCCAATTGCATCCTCCCTCAAAACTTGAGACATCTGTGGCATTGTGTTGTGTGACAAAACTTCACATTTTAGTGGCCTTTTATTGTCCCCCAGCACAAGGTGCACCTGTGTAATGATCATGCTGTTTAAATCAGCTTCTTGATATGCCACACCTGTCAGGTGGATGGATTATCTTGGCAAAAGGAGAAATGTTCACTAACAGGAATGTAACCAAACATGAAAGAAATAAGCTTTTTGTGCGTCCAGAATTTTTCGGGGGATTTATTATTTCAGCTCATGAAACATTGGGACCAACACTTTTTACATGTTGCATTTATATTTTTGTTCAGTGTATAATTTATTCGTTAATGCATACATGTTGATGTAAAAAAAATAAAAATAAAAAAAAATCTGTCATGATATTGAATTCAAGATGGCCAACGATTGAACAGATCAGTAGCTGAATTTACCTGTCCAATGGATCCAGTGCCATTCTGGGACTTTGGCTAATATGCCATCTTTTGTTGCCGTGGCATCGTTTAGGTATCGTTTTCCTATCAAATATCGTGACTGTATCGAGTATTGGAATACTAAACCTGATACTGGGGTCAAAATTCTAGTATGGTGACAACGCTATAGGGAATAGGGGGCCATTTGGGACCTGTCAGAGAGCACTCACCTCTTCATCCTGACCAGGACTGTTCTCTGTGACAGCATTGGTCACCCCCTCCTCCTCTTCGTTCCCCTTCACTGCTACCCCAACCCCCTCCTCGTTCCCCTTCACTGCTAACCCAACCCCCTCCTCGTCTTCGTTCCCCTTCACTGCTACCCCACCCTGCTCCTCTTCGTTCCCCTTCACTGCTACCCCACCCCCCTCCTCGTTCCCCTTCACTGCTACCCCACCCCCCTCCTCGTTCCCCTTCACTGCTACCCCACCCTCCTCCTCGCTCCCCTTCACTGCTACCCCACCCCCCTCCTCCTCGCTCCCCTTCACTGCTACCCCACCCTCCTCCTCCTCGCTCCCCTTCACTGCTACCCCACCCTCCTCCTTCTCGCTCCCCTTCACTGCTACCCCACCCCCCTCCTCGTTCCCCTTCACTGCTACCCCACCACCCTCCTCGCTCCCCTTCTTAACCTCTTCCTTGTGGATTACTTCTTTGTCTGTTTCTAAACTTTCCACCTCCCTCATCTTACTGACTTCAATCTTTCCCTCTTCAACGCCAACTTCCTTTATCTTCTCTCCCTCATCATCCTTTTTCCTTTTCCTCCCTCGACTCTCCACCCGTTTCTTTCCCTCTTCTGTTGTCTTCTCTCCCCCATCATCCTTTTTCCTCCCTCGACTCTCCACCCGTTTCTTTCCCTCTTCTGTGGTCTTCTCTCTCTTGCTTTTTGTAGTGGAGGAGCTTTTCTCCTCCGTCAATCTTGTCTTCTTGCTGGCTGTGGAGACCAGAACAGGGCGGCCATTTTAGAATCCCTGTCCCATGACACCACATTGATATGATTGATACAAAATGGCTGACAGCTAGTGGTGATGTTCTTTACCTGGTGGGATTACAGTTGAACTGGTCGGGGCTGTCTTCTGCCCTTGGACAGGCTCGTCCTGGGTAGAACGCGTTTCAATCTAATGGCACGTATAGCAGAAGTTATTGGTCTTTAAATTGATTTATAAAAACCCGTTTATACATCAGCAATTAAAAATCCTTCATACTTCAAAGATTTGACGGATAAAACGTTAAGTTTAGAAAAACATTGGTGCTTTCCCTCCATACCTTTTTCCTTTTCTCAGCTCTCGTGTCAGTTTTCTGTTGGCCGTCGGCAGATGTTTTTTGGTTTCTCGGGGCCGTCACTGCCACTGTCTTGATAACCTTCGCTGGTGTTTTAGGGGCCTTTATTGGGGCCTGTTTATGGGAGGTGGACATCTGTAAGTTGAAGTAAAAAAAAATATATATATATATATATATATATATATATATATATATATAAAAAAATGACAAATGATTTTCTACCATTATATAGCTACTGTCTGTATCACAGCTGGACAGTTGACTCACTTTGACCGGTGCAGATGTCTTGGACTGGTCTGGCTTTTTATCTTCTTGCTCCTTTTTGGCTGGGGTACCACCCACCTGTTTCAGACAAGACAAATAGAGACTGAGCTGAGAGCAAGAGAGATTCCAATTCACTACATGGAGGGAGGTGTGTCAGAGAGCGAAAGAGAGAGAGAGAGAGAGAGAGAGAGAGAGAGCGTGTGTGAAAGAGAGAGTGAGTGTCCTACTCACCTTCTGTTTGCTGCATACTCTAGGAGTGTTCTCTATCTCCCACATTCCCTCTGTGAAGCCTCTAATGCGCACTCCTTTCCCATATCTGCCCTTGTTCCCTACGTAGGTCACTATATTTTCAGTGGGTATGGATGCTCTGGGGACGACAGAAGAAGAAGACTCGGTCCACAAACAAGAACAGAATGACAGAAACCATCAAATTCCCATTTTGGCCATTTATCAGACACTTATCTAGGGCGACTTACAGCCACTACAAACTAATCATACATTTACAATTGGAGACTACTAGCATGTAATAATAATAATAAATAACAATGATAATAAATGATAATAAATATTATTTGTCTGTGCCCAATAATGTTTGTACCATGTTGTTGTCATGCTGTGTTGTCATGTGTTGCTGCCGTGCTGTTGTTGTCTTAGGTCTGTCTTTATGTAGTGTTGTGGTGTGTCTCTTGTCCTGATGTGTGTTTTGTCCTATATTTATATTTTATTTATTGAAACTGACTTGCCTAGTTAAATAAAGGTTAAATAAAACATGAATAAAAATCTGCATCAGTAAATCAGCCTTGACCTCGGATTGACCTCGGATTGACCTCGGATTGGAAGGAAGGAAGGAAGTCTCCTCTACTTACGTCTGGTGAGTTCCAAAGAAGAACACCGGAACCTTCCTCTTAGAGCTCTCGCCCCGGGCAATCTGTAGGAGTAACACACCACCATCATCTATCAGCTGTCTATCTGTAGGAGTAACACACCACCATCATCTATCAGCTGTCTATCTGTAGGAGTAACACACCACCATCATCTATCAGCTGTCTATCTGTAGGAGTAACACACCACCATCATCTATCAGCTGTCTATCTGTAGGAGTAACACACCACCATCATCTATCAGCTGTCTATCTGTAGGAGTAACACACCACCATCATCTATCAGCCGTCTATCTGTAGGAGTAACACACCACCATCTATCAGCCGTCTATCTGTAGGAGTAACACACCACCATCTATCAGCTGTCTATCTGTAGGAGTAACACACCATCATCTATCAGCTGTCTATCTGTAGGAGTAACACACCATCATCTATCAGCTGTCTATCTGTAGGAGTAACACACCATCATCTATCAGCTGTCTATCTGTAGGAGTAACACACCATCATCTATCAGCCGTCTATCTGTAGGAGTAACACACCATCATCTATCAGCTGTCTATCTGTAGGAGTAACACACCATCCATCAGCTGTCTATCTGTAGGAGTAACACCACCATCATCTATCAGCTGTCTATCTGTAGGAGTAACACACCATCATCTATCAGCTGTCTATCTGTAGGAGTAACACACCACCATCTATCAGCTGTCTATCTGTAGGAGTAACACACCACCATCTATCAGCTGTCAATCTGTAGGAGTAACACACCATCCATCAGCTGTCTATCTGTAGGAGTAACACCACCATCATCATCTATCAGCTGTCTATCTGTTGGAGTAACACACCATCATCATCTATCAGCTGTCTATCTGTAGGAGTAACACACCACCATCTATCAGCTGTCTATCTGTAGGAGTAACACACCACCATCTATCAGCTGTCAATCTGTAGGAGTAACACACCATCCATCAGCTGTCTATCTGTAGGAGTAACACCACCATCATCATCTATCAGCTGTCTATCTGTTGGAGTAACACACCATCATCATCTATCAGCTGTCTATCTGTAGGAGTAACACACCACCATCTATCAGCTGTCAATCTGTAGGAGTAACACACCATCATCATCTATCAGCCGTCTATCTGTAGGAGTAACACACCATCATCTATCAGCTGTCTATCTGTAGGAGTAACACCACCATCATCATCTATCAGCTGTCTATCTGTTGGAGTAACACACCATCATCATCTATCAGCTGTCTATCTGTAGGAGTAACACACCACCATCTATCAGCTGTCAATCTGTAGGAGTAACACACCATCATCATCTATCAGCCGTCTATCTGTAGGAGTAACACACCATCATCTATCAGCTGTCTATCTGTAGGAGTAACACACCATCATCTATCAGCCGTCTATCTGTAGGAGTAACACACCATCATCATCTATCAGCCGTCTATCTGTAGGAGTAACACACCATCATCATCTATCAGCCGTCTATCTGTAGGAGTAACACACCATCATCATCTATCAGCTGTCAATCTGTTGGAGTAACACACCATCATCATCTATCAGCCGTCTATCTGTAGGAGTAACACACCATCATCATCTATCAGCCGTCTATCTGTAGGAGTAACACACCATCATCATCTATCAGCTGTCAATCTGTAGGAGTAACACACCATCATCTATCAGCTGTCTATCTGTAGGAGTAACACACCATCATCTATCAGCTGTCTATCTGTAGGAGTAACACACCATCATCATCTATCAGCTGTCTATCTGTAGGAGTAACACACCATCATCATCTATCAGCTGTCTATCTGTAGGAGTAACACACCATCATCATCTATCAGCTGTCTATCTGTAGGAGTAACACACCATCATCTATCAGCTGTCTATCTGTAGGAGTAACACACCATCATCTATCAGCTGTCTATCTGTAGGAGTAACACACCACCATCTATCAGCTGTCTATCTGTAGGAGTAACACACCACCATCTATCAGCTGTCTATCTGTAGGAGTAACACACCACCATCTATCAGCTGTCTATCTGTTGGAGTAACACCACCGTCATCTATCAGCTGTCTATCTGTTGGAGTAACACACCATCATCTATCAGCTGTCTATCTGTAGGAGTAACACACCATCATCATCTATCAGCTGTCTATCTGTAGGAGTAACACACCATCATCATCTATCAGCTGTCTATCTGTAGGAGTAACACACCATCATCTATCAGCTGTCTATCTGTAGGAGTAACACACCATCATCTATCAGCTGTCTATCTGTAGGAGTAACACACCATCATCTATCAGCTGTCTATCTGTTGGAGTAACACACCATCATCTATCAGCTGTCTATCTGTAGGAGTAACACACCATCATCATCTATCAGCTGTCTATCTGTTGGAGTAACACACCACCATCTATCAGCTGTCTATCTGTTGGAGTAACACACCATCATCATCTATCAGCTGTCTATCTGTAGGAGTAACACACCATCATCTATCAGCCGTCTATCTGTTGGAGTAACACACCATCATCTATCAGCTGTCTATCTGTTGGAGTAACACACCATCATCTATCAGCTGTCTATCTGTAGGAGTAACACACCATCATCTATCAGCTGTCTATCTGTTGGAGTAACACACCATCATCTATCAGCTGTCTATCTGTAGGAGTAACACACCATCATCTATCAGCTGTCTATCTGTAGGAGTAACACACCATCATCTATCAGCTGTCTATCTGTAGGAGTAACACACCATCCATCATCTATCAGCTGTCTATCTGTAGGAGTAACACACCACCATCTATCAGCCGTCTATCTGTAGGAGTAACACACCATCATCTATCAGCTGTCTATCTGTAGGAGTAACACCACCATCATCTATCAGCTGTCTATCTGTAGGAGTAACACACCATCATCTATCAGCTGTCTATCTATTGGAGTAACACCACCATCATCTATCAGCTGTCTATCTGTTGGAGTAACACACCATCATCTATCAGCCGTCTATCTGTTGGAGTAACACACCATCATCTATCAGCCGTCTATCTGTAGGAGTAACACACCATCATCTATCAGCCGTCTATCTGTTGGAGTAACACCACCATCATCTATCAGCTGTCTATCTGTAGGAGTAACACACCACCATCATCTATCAGCTGTCTATCTGTTGGAGTAACACACCATCATCTATCAGCTGTCTATCTGTTGGAGTAACACACCATCATCTATCAGCTGTCTATCTGTAGGAGTAACACACCACCATCTATCAGCCGTCTATCTGTAGGAGTAACACACCACCATCTATCAGCCGTCTATCTGTAGGAGTAACACACCACCATCTATCAGCCGTCTATCTGTAG
Source organism: Salmo salar (assembly GCF_965601325.2). Taxonomy (NCBI): domain Eukaryota; kingdom Metazoa; phylum Chordata; class Actinopteri; order Salmoniformes; family Salmonidae; genus Salmo; species Salmo salar. The sequence goes on along the minus strand of NC_138308.1, from coordinate 99,368,955 downwards.
GAGTAACACACCACCATCTATCAGCCGTCTATCTGTAGGAGTAACACACCATCATCTATCAGCCGTCTATCTGTAGGAGTAACACACCATCATCTATCAGCCGTCTATCTGTAGGAGTAACACACCATCATCTATCAGCCGTCTATCTGTAGGAGTAACACACCATCATCTATCAGCCGTCTATCTGTAGGAGTAACACACCATCATCTATCAGCTGTCTATCTGTAGGAGTAACACACCATCATCTATCAGCTGTCTATCTGTAGGAGTAACACACCATCATCATCTATCAGCCGTCAATCTGTAGGAGTAACACACCACCATCTATCAGCCGTCTATCTGTAGGAGTAACACACCATCATCTATCAGCTGTCTATCTGTAGGAGTAACACACCATCATCTATCAGCTGTCTATCTGTTGGAGTAACACACCATCATCTATCAGCTGTCTATCTGTTGGAGTAACACACCATCATCTATCAGCCGTCTATCTGTAGGAGTAACACACCACCATCTATCAGCTGTCTATCTGTAGGAGTAACACACCATCATCTATCAGCTGTCTATCTGTAGGAGTAACACACCATCATCTATCAGCCGTCTATCTGTAGGAGTAACACACCACCATCTATCAGCTGTCTATCTGTAGGAGTAACACACCATCATCTATCAGCCGTCTATCTGTAGGAGTAACACACCATCATCATCTATCAGCTGTCTATCTGTAGGAGTAACACACCATCATCTATCAGCTGTCTATCTGTAGGAGTAACACACCATCATCTATCAGCCGTCTATCTGTTGGAGTAACACACCATCCATCAGCTGTCTATCTGTTGGAGTAACACCACCATCATCTATCAGCTGTCTATCTGTAGGAGTAACACACCATCATCTATCAGCTGTCTATCTGTAGGAGTAACACACCATCATCTATCAGCTGTCTATCTGTTGGAGTAACACCACCATCATCTATCAGCTGTCTATCTGTTGGAGTAACACACCATCATCTATCAGCTGTCTATCTGTAGGAGTAACACACCATCATCTATCAGCTGTCTATCTGTAGGAGTAACACACCATCATCTATCAGCTGTCTATCTGTTGGAGTAACACACCATCATCTATCAGCTGTCTATCTGTAGGAGTAACACACCATCATCTATCAGCTGTCTATCTGTTGGAGTAACACACCATCATCTATCAGCTGTCTATCTGTAGGAGTAACACACCATCATCTATCAGCTGTCTATCTGTAGGAGTAACACACCATCATCTATCAGCTGTCTATCTGTAGGAGTAACACACCATCCATCAGCTGTCTATCTGTAGGAGTAACACACCATCATCTATCAGCTGTCTATCTGTTGGAGTAACACACCACCATCATCTATCAGCTGTCTATCTGTTGGAGTAACACACCATCATCTATCAGCCGTCTATCTGTTGGAGTAACACACCATCCATCAGCTGTCTATCTGTAGGAGTAACACACCATCATCATCTATCAGCTGTCTATCTGTTGGAGTAACACACCATCATCTATCAGCTGTCTATCTGTAGGAGTAACACACCATCATCTATCAGCCGTCTATCTGTTGGAGTAACACACCATCCATCAGCTGTCTATCTGTTGGAGTAACACCACCATCATCTATCAGCTGTCTATCTGTAGGAGTAACACTCCATCATCTATCAGCTGTCTATCTGTAGGAGTAACACACCATCATCTATCAGCTGTCTATCTGTAGGAGTAACACACCATCATCTATCAGCTGTCTATCTGTAGGAGTAACACACCATCATCTATCAGCCGTCTATCTGTTGGAGTAACACACCATCCATCAGCTGTCTATCTGTTGGAGTAACACCACCATCATCTATCAGCTGTCTATCTGTTGGAGTAACACACCATCATCTATCAGCTGTCTATCTGTTGGAGTAACACACCATCATCTATCAGCTGTCTATCTGTTGGAGTAACACCACCATCATCTATCAGCTGTCTATCTGTTGGAGTAACACACCATCATCTATCAGCTGTCTATCTGTAGGAGTAACACACCATCATCTATCAGCTGTCTATCTGTAGGAGTAACACACCATCATCTATCAGCTGTCTATCTGTTGGAGTAACACACCATCATCTATCAGCTGTCTATCTGTTGGAGTAACACACCATCATCTATCAGCTGTCTATCTGTTGGAGTAACACACCATCATCTATCAGCTGTCTATCTGTAGGAGTAACACACCATCATCTATCAGCTGTCTATCTGTAGGAGTAACACACCATCATCTATCAGCTGTCTATCTGTAGGAGTAACACACCATCCATCAGCTGTCTATCTGTAGGAGTAACACACCATCATCTATCAGCTGTCTATCTGTTGGAGTAACACACCACCATCATCTATCAGCTGTCTATCTGTTGGAGTAACACACCATCATCTATCAGCCGTCTATCTGTTGGAGTAACACACCATCCATCAGCTGTCTATCTGTAGGAGTAACACCCACCATCATCTATCAGCTGTCTATCTGTAGGAGTAACACACCATCATCTATCAGCTGTCTATCTGTAGGAGTAACACACCATCATCTATCAGCCGTCTATCTGTTGGAGTAACACACCATCATCTATCAGCTGTCTATCTGTTGGAGTAACACCACCATCATCTATCAGCTGTCTATCTGTAGGAGTAACACACCATCATCTATCAGCTGTCTATCTGTAGGAGTAACACACCATCATCTATCAGCTGTCTATCTGTAGGAGTAACACACCATCATCTATCAGCTGTCTATCTGTAGGAGTAACACACCATCATCTATCAGCTGTCTATCTGTTGGAGTAACACCACCATCATCTATCAGCTGTCTATCTGTTGGAGTAACACACCATCATCTATCAGCCGTCTATCTGTAGGAGTAACACCACCATCATCTATCAGCTGTCTATCTGTTGGAGTAACACCACCATCATCTATCAGCTGTCTATCTGTTGGAGTAACACCACCATCATCTATCAGCTGTCTATCTGTAGGAGTAACACACCATCATCTATCAGCTGTCTATCTGTTGGAGTAACACACCATCATCTATCAGCTGTCTATCTGTTGGAGTAACACCACCATCATCTATCAGCTGTCTATCTGTTGGAGTAACACCACCATCATCTATCAGCTGTCTATCTGTTGGAGTAACACCACCATCATCTATCAGCTGTCTATCTGTTGGAGTAACACCACCATCATCTATCAGCCGTCTATCTGTTGGAGTAACACCACCATCATCTATCAGCTGTCTATCTGTTGGAGTAACACCACCATCATCTATCAGCTGTCTATCTGTTGGAGTAACACCACCATCATCTATCAGCTGTCTATCTGTTGGAGTAACACACCATCATCTATCAGCTGTCTATCTGTTGGAGTAACACACCATCATCTATCAGCTGTCTATCTGTTGGAGTAACACACCATCATCTATCAGCTGTCTATCTGTTGGAGTAACACACCATCATCCATCTATCTGTAGGAGTAACACACCATCATCTATCAGCTGTCTATCTGTTGGAGTAACACACCATCATCTATCAGCTGTCTATCTGTTGGAGTAACACACCATCATCTATCAGCTGTCTATCTGTTGGAGTAACACCACCATCATCTATCAGCTGTCTATCTGTTGGAGTAACACACCATCATCTATCAGCTGTCTATCTGTTGGAGTAACACACCATCATCTATCAGCTGTCTATCTGTTGGAGTAACACACCATCATCTATCAGCTGTCTATCTGTTGGAGTAACACACCGTCATCTATCAGCTGTCTATCTGTTGGAGTAACACACCATCATCTATCAGCTGTCTATCTGTTGGAGTAACACACAGACACCATCAGCTGTCTATCTGTAGGAGTAACACAGAGAGACTATGGTCTTGTCTCAACCATCTTCCTCTCCCGTTGGGGATTTGCAGTGATGAGACAAAATCATAACTAGCAATTAGGGAGAGAAAAAAAACGGGGTCAAATACAAAAGGTTGTCGACTACATAGGGACTACATAGGGACTACATAGGGCTTCCGAAGACAGTGTGTGTGTGTGAGTGTGTGTGTGTGTGAGACTCACCCTGGCCGGCCAGTGGGGGAAGCCCCTCATCTTGGCGAAGACCAAGTCCCCAGGTTGAAACATGTCTGCTGCCTTGCCTGGCATCCTGCTGCAACACTACTTCTCATACTGTAGAGAGGAGAGATAAGGTCACCCTGATAGAGATCAGCTGACAAGACAGACACGTCGCTAAGCACTAGTAGAGGAAGTTGGTTTGCAAAACAGACATTGTTAAAAAAAATATATATATATATTTAAAAGACAATTTTGACATCAATGAATGATATAAACCCATTGATTCTTGAAGAATATAACTGCCTCATGAGTTTAGCTCAACTGTGGAACCCTGTGAGAACCCAAGCTAGCTAAGTTAGCCTTCAACAGGAAGTGAACGGTAAACCAAGAGCTAGCTAAGTTAGCCTTCAACAGGAAGTGAACGGTAAACCAAGAGCTAGCTAAGTTAGCCTTCAACAGGAAGTGAACGGTAAACCAAGAGCTAGCTAAGTTAGCCTTCAACAGGAAGTGAACGGTAAACCAAGAGCTAGCTAAGTTAGCCTTCAACAGGAAGTGAACGGTAAACCAAGAGCTAGCTAAGTTAGCCTTCAACAGGAAGTGAACGGTAAACCAAGAGCTAGCTAAGTTAGCCTTCAACAGGAAGTGAACGGTAAACCAAGAGCTAGCTAAGTTAGCCTTCAACAGGAAGTGAACGGTAAACCAAGAGCTAGCTAAGTTAGCCTTCAACAGGAAGTGAACGGTAAACAAAGAGCTAGCTAAGTTAGCCTTCAACAGGAAGTGAACGGTAAACAAAGAGCTAGCTAAGTTAGCCTTCAACAGGAAGTGAACGGTAAACCAAGAGCTAGCTAAGTTAGCCTTCAACAGGAAGTGAACGGTAAACCAAGAGCTAGCTAAGTTAGCCTTCAACAGGAAGTGAACGGTAAACCAAGAGCTAGCTAAGTTAGCCTTCAACAGGAAGTGAACGGTAAACCAAGAGCTAGCTAAGTTAGCCTTCAACAGGAAGTGAACGGTAAACCAAGAGCTAGCTAAGTTAGCCTTCAACAGGAAGTGAACGGTAAACAAAGAGCTAGCTGATGGACCACGCAGTGCAAGACGTCCACAGTAACAGAGTAGCCAGGACAAAAAAATAAATTAAATATATATACATTTTCACATCATTGAAATCAATCCCAGCACGTTTTTTGGGGCTCATTCAGTAGTTTTAACCTGATGTATCCTGTTGGAAAATCCTTTAAAAAAAGGGGACCATTTAGTTTACATACATTAAAAATGATACTGTTGCTGCTTCCTGTTGTCATGGCTTTGTGATTTATGTCATAACACTGCTTTTAGAATGTCCCTATTCATAATATGTTGAAATAAGTTGTGATATTTTTATATTGTACCCGACAAAAAAAATTATAATAATCCTGATCGACCGAGAGTCGTCTGTTCATTCAACCAATCGATTGGTTGACATTTTTAAAAAGGTATATTTTTTCCCCATATATAGACACATCCTGTTAGAATAAAAATCAACTATATATGTAGGCTACTGAGCTTGTCTGATGCTTTAAGCGCTGCGATTAAAAATGTTGACAAATTACTGAAGAGTGAGCCAGAGATCAATATAGCCTAACCAGAAGAAAAATAAAACCTGTCCCGGACCTTCTTCCTCCCGCTGCTGCTGGTCTTCCCAGATTCTGCCGTTACGGTCCCAAAGTAGCCAGTGATGGGTTACACCAGTGGCCGGCAACCTTTTCCACGTGGAGTGTCAAGTTATCCTACCACTTCTACTGATCTGCGTGCCAGTTATGATTTTCAGATGCACATTTTGGAACAGTTTCAGTTAAATTTATAATAAAAGTCGTCACCTCAAAGTCAATGTTATGTGGTTGATCAAAATTCTATTTAAAATGAAAATGACACAAATCTAAAAGTTACTTCTAATACCAATAAGTAAAAAAAAAAAAAAAAGCATTGCAGCCCCGCAGGTAGAACATTTCCTGATAAATATTAAAATATCCTAGAAATCACATCGTCTATGCATGCATGGCCTGTCTGCAACGAACTTCAAACGTTGTATGAACTTGGTCCAGCCCAAGGCTTGTGCAAACTTAGAACATTGTATGAAATATATCCGGACCCTCAAGAGTTTCCCCATTGCAGTTAGCGCTGGACAGACAGACACAGCCGAAAGGCTATTTGTAAATCAGGCAGGTCTATTTTATGACGTTTCCACAGGATCCCCTTTTCATGCTGAGTGGTTATCGAAAAGGGAGAAAGCTGGAAGGATTTTTTTCCAACAGGAAACGTTGAGAAACTACATCAATGGATGTAAAAACAGACTTGTTTTTTTTGAGGCGAAGAAAAAAATAAAATGACTGAGAAGCTCCACAGTGATGGAGAGTTAAGACAATCACATATATACACTAATCAGATCCCCCCCCAAATGGCCACATTTTATAGACCTACATTTGTTCGTAGGCCAGGACCCTCGGCCTACTGTATGTATAATCAGATGCATATCCTTGCTGAAGATGGACAGGAGACAAACAAAACTGGTAAAAAGGAATAAACCAAAACTTGTTCCTTGGTCTCTGCAAACAACATGTCCACTCAGACAATAACAATAATGACAATAAATTGGACACATTATCAGAAATTACTGTAATCAAACATTGTAGATTAGAAATTATGAGAATAACGATAACGATGTACAACTAGTGATACCGGCCCGCCGGTGAGAGGGCCAGCGGACCGGCCCGCCGGTGAGAGGGCCAGCGGACTTGTATTTTGATAAATGATATAATAAACTTCCTAAACTGCACACCGTGGTAGTAAAACTCAGGACTCCAATATTAGCAGGCAGTATTTAGACCGTCCACTTTGAAGTGCTTAGACAGAACGACCATATAAAGGAATGGAACATATAGGACCAGGTCCTGCTACCATTATAACCTATACAGCTGTCAGATGTGGACGTTAACAAGCAACAACAGACGGAAAGATAAATGGTGGAGTTATATTCATATAGAGGGAGGGGATTCCATACGTTATGTAGAGACAGAATAATATAAAAGGCTCTGTGATTAGAGAATTTAACGGTTTCCATGGAATTGTTATGCTTTGTTATGATTGTAATAAAGTCTAATTGAATCGACACGTTCCGGTATCTGTGGAATTATTTGACTCAATGTTTTTCCACAACAACAACACACACCAATATTTACAAGCAGTCACTTAAGACTGGAAATTATTAGCCTGTTCTACTTTAAAAATTGTTCCCGCCTAAAATCACTCACATCGATATTGTATAGAAATCGATGGAACTGGGACATTAACTGCAGTACGGAACAGACAAACTACATATAGTATCAGTGGATAGATGACAACCTGTTATGGCCATTTTACCGAGTCCTCCTCGCAGGGTCCTTCGGCTCCCACCTACCCTCATAGTTAACAGAACTGGGTGGGTGGGGGCTAACGACAGTCTACCTAGCCAGCACACGGTGTCTCTCCTGCCTGCTGTGTACCAGATTCCTCCTTAGGACTAGCTGGCTAAGCTAGCAAACAGTGTCCTTCACTCCCACCTGATATCAGCGAACCACTCGCCCACACAACGCCATACACGCTGTCTGCCATCTGCCCGGTACAGTTGAAATCGGGTTTAATCCGTGAAGAGCACACTTCTTCAGCGTGCCAGTGACCATCGAAGGTGAGCATTTGCCCACTGAAGTCAGTTACGACGCCGAACTGCAGTCAGGTCAAGACCCTGGTGAGGATGACGAGCTTCCCTGAGACGGTTTCTAACAGTTTGGTGCAGAAATTCTTTGGATGTGCAAAACCCACAGTTTCATCAGCTGTCTGGGTGGCTGGTCTCAGACGATCCCGCAGGTTAAGGTCCTGGGCTGGTGGTCCACGGTTGTGAGGCCAGTTGGACTTACTGCCAAATTCTCTACAACAACATTGGAGGCGGCTTATGGTAGAGAAATGAACATTCAGTTCTCTGGCAACAGCTCTGGTAGACATTCCTGCAGTCAGCATGCCAATTGCACTCTCCCTCAACTTGAGACATCTGTGGCATTGTGTTGTGACAATAAAATATTAATTCGAGTGGCCTTTCACCTGCCCCAGCGTAACAGTTTTGCTTCCGTCCCTCTCCTCGCCCTTACCTGGGCTCGAACCAGGGACACTCTGCAGACATCAACAAGGTCTCAGAGAGAGTGACATCACCCATTGAAATGTGATTAGCTCGCACCCCGCTAACTAGCTAGCCATTTCATACCGGTTACACCAGCACAAGGTGCACCTGCGTAATGATTATGCTGTTTATTCAGCTTCTTTATACACCACATTAGGTGGATGTATTATCTTGGCAGATGAGAAATGCTCACTGACAGGGATGTAAACAAATTTGGGGACAATTTCATAGTAATAAGCCTTTTGTGCGTATAGAAAATGTCTGGGATCTTTTATTTCAGCTCATGAAACATGGGACCAACACTTTACATGTTGCGTTTATATTCTTGTTCAGTATACGTCCGAAGTCATTATCAAAGACTTCTCAAACATAAGTCACTTTGCTATTACGTTTATTTTGATTGGCGATTTTCTGCATTTATCAAAAGTCCCATTAAGTGGCCTAATTTCAAATACATGCAACTGTCCATTTAAAGCAGGATTAGTAAGGAAATCGTTCAAGGCAACGCGTGAAAACGTTAACTAACTATTATATTAAATCTGAACTCTCCAAAATAATTGTATTATCGTGTGCAAGTAAGCGACACTCAAAAAGAGTATGGGAGTCTTGGGCGCCATTGTCGGACAGTGATAACGCGATACACAAACATGGAAGTCAAGACCTGAAGTCATGCAGTGGTCAGTCAATTTCATGTTTCAGTGGCAGCCTTCATATTACACCCTCGTAGACTAAACACGTTTATTAGCTCGGAACTCAGAAAATGTGCTTGATTCTTTCTCGTATTTTTTTGCTATATATAGATATATATATAGATAGATGTTTACAAAGAGGCTAGCTGTGTAGCTAGCAAGCCAGTCATTGAAAACGGAACACCGTTGTATCTTTTCTCCGTTATTAGATTGCTAACTTTGCCACAATCATGCATTGTAGCAAGGTAGTCTAGTAAAAAAAGAAAATATATATATATGAATGCGTATTGCTCAAATTCTTACCAGAAAACAAGTGTCCCCGAGTTGTAAAGGCGTGTGACTCGCAGCTGGAATTGAATGTAACTCACCCGTGTGAAGCTAGCCACAATAACACTCAACCGGAACCGGAACATCTACGGTTCGACTTCAAAATAAAAATCTCCCTCTTTCAAATCGATTCCTAAACGCAATTGTAAATGAGAACTTGTTCTCAACTAGCATACCTGGTTCAATAAAGGTGAAATAAATAACAAAATAAAACAACCTGTACTGTCTTTGCTTTACTCGTCCACATCTCGATTCCCCCTTCATAATTATTATTATTTTTATTCCAATTTCAAATTACAACACAATAACAAATAAATATAGGACATCAACTACAAAAATATATGTTCTTCTTATGAAACAAATAATAAATAAACAAAAATAAAACTTCATAAACATTTTGTTGTTTACAAACCCCTTCTTAAACGCGTCAGAGGCCTGTTCGGCCAATCGAAGGGCTAGAAGGGAGACGGAAGTGACGTAAGGGACGTAAGGAAAACAAACGGCAAAGATGGCGTCACATTCAAACGGATATTGAGACAAACATCTGTAAGTTCCTAATTTAAACGTACTAAACTGTCGTAACTTCATCGCTACCGAGTTGCATGAAGTATAAAACATTATTGTTATTTCAGAAGGTCTTACATTTGTTGTTCAAAATGAAGTTATTTCACCGCTTCGAGACAACGACCCTCTTGTTTTTTGGGGCGAAGCGGTCTTGCTGGCAAGGCAACGTTAGCTAAGCAACCTAAGGTTAATAAACTCTCATGGGTCTCTGACTAGCAAACTATCAGCGGGTTTACTATCAAGCCAGAGAGGAAGCTATCCAATATAGTTAGCCAGCCAATGCCCTATTCCCTTCCTTCAATACCCCACAATTGTATTTTTCGTTTACCTACTAGGTAGATATTCTCATACTAGTGTGACCTATCTAGTTAACGTTAACTAGTAGTAACTGGCTAGCTTAGCTC
>NC_138308.1:99351160-99353660 GCF_965601325.2 Salmo salar | reverse complement strand
GGATCCCTCTCTCTTGTTGTTATATGGTATATCTGGTCTGTGTGTATCTAACATAACAGGGTTAAAGTGGATCCCTCTCTCTTGTTGTTATATGGTATATCTGGTCTGTGTGTATCTAACATAACAGGGTTAAAGTGGATCCCTCTCTCTTGTTGTTATATGGTATATCTGGTCTGTGTGTATCTAACATAACAGGGTTAAAGTGGATCCCTCTCTCTTGTTGTTATATGGTATATCTGGTCTGTGTGTATCTAACATAACAGGGTTAAAGTGGATCCCTCTCTCTTGTTGTTATATGGTATATCTGGTCTGTGTGTATCTAACATAACAGGGTTAAAGTGGATCCCTCTCTCTTGTTGTTATATGGTATATCTGGTCTGTGTGTATCTAACATAACAGGGTTAAAGTGGATCCCTCTCTCTTGTTGTTATATGGTATATCTGGTCTGTGTGTATCTAACATAACAGGGTTAAAGTGGATCTCTCTCTTGTTGCTATATGGTATATCTGGTCTGTGTGTATCTAACATAACAGGGGTTAAAGTGGATCCCTCTCTCTTGTTGTTATATGGTATATCTGGTCTGTGTGTATCTAACATAACAGGGTTAAAGTGGATCCCCCTCTCTTGTTGTTATATGGTATATCTGGTCTGTGTGTATCTAACATAACAGGGTTAAAGTGGATCCCTCTCTCTTGTTGTTATATGGTATATCTGGTCTGTGTGTATCTAACATAACAGGGTTAAAGTGGATCCCTCTCTCTTGTTGTTATATGGTATATCTGGTCTGTGTGTATCTAACATAACAGGGTTAAAGTGGATCCCTCTCTCTTGTTGTTATATGGTATATCTGGTCTGTGTGTATCTAACATAACAGGGTTAAAGTGGATCTCTCTCTTGTTGCTATATGGTATATCTGGTCTGTGTGTATCTAACATAACAGGGGTTAAAGTGGATCCCTCTCTCTTGTTGTTATATGGTATATCTGGTCTGTGTGTATCTAACATAACAGGGTTAAAGTGGATCCCTCTCTCTTGTTGTTATATGGTATATCTGGTCTGTGTGTATCTAACATAACAGGGTTAAAGTGGATCCCTCTATCTTGTTGTTATATGGTATATCTGGTCTGTGTGTATCTAACATAACAGGGTTAAAGTGGATCCCTCTCTCTTGTTGTTATATGGTAGATCTGGTCTGTGTGTATCTAACATAACAGGGTTAAAGTGGATCCCTCTCTCTTGTTGTTATATGGTATATCTGGTCTGTGTGTATCTAACATAACAGGGTTAAAGTGGATCCCTCTCTCTTGTTGTTATATGGTATATCTGGTCTGTGTGTATCTAACATAACAGGGTTAAAGTGGATCCCTCTCTCTTGTTGTTATATGGTATATCTGGTCTGTGTGTATCTAACATAACAGGGTTAAAGTGGATCCCTCTCTCTTGTTGTTATATGGTATATCTGGTCTGTGTGTATCTAACATAACAGGGTTAAAGTGGATCCCTCTCTCTTGTTGTTATATGGTATGTCTGGTCTGTGTGTATCTAACATAACAGGGTTAAAGTGGATCCCTCTATCTTGTTGTTATATGGTATATCTGGTCTGTGTGTATCTAACATAACAGGGTTAAAGTGGATCCCTCTATCTTGTTGCTATATGGTATATCTGGTCTGTGTGTATCTAACATAACAGGGTTAAAGTGGATCCCTCTCTCTTGTTGTTATATGGTATATCTGGTCTGTGTGTATCTAACATAACAGGGTTAAAGTGGATCCCTCTCTCTTGTTGTTATATGGTATATCTGGTCTGTGTGTATCTAACATAACAGGGTTAAAGTGGATCCCTCTATCTTGTTGTTATATGGTATATCTGGTCTGTGTGTATCTAACATAACAGGGTTAAAGTGGATCCCTCTCTCTTGTTGTTATATGGTAGATCTGGTCTGTGTGTATCTAACATAACAGGGTTAAAGTGGATCCCTCTCTCTTGTTGTTATATGGTATATCTGGTCTGTGTGTATCTAACATAACAGGGTTAAAGTGGATCCCTCTCTCTTGTTGTTATATGGTATATCTGGTCTGTGTGTATCTAACATAACAGGGTTAAAGTGGATCCCTCTCTCTTGTTGTTATATGGTATATCTGGTCTGTGTGTATCTAACATAACAGGGTTAAAGTGGATCCCTCTCTCTTGTTGTTATATGGTATATCTGGTCTGTGTGTATCTAACATAACAGGGTTAAAGTGGATCCCTCTCTCTTGTTGTTATATGGTATATCTGGTCTGTGTGTATCTAACATAACAGGGTTAAAGTGGATCCCTCTCTCTTGTTGTTATATGGTATATCTGGTCTGTGTGTATCTAACATAACAGGGTTAAAGTGGATCCCTCTCTCTTGTTGTTATATGGTATATCTGGTCTGTGTGTATCTAACATAACAGGGTTAAAGTGGATCCCTCTCTCTTGTTGTTATATGGTATATCTGGTCTGTGTATCTAACATAA
>NC_138308.1:99296160-99343660 GCF_965601325.2 Salmo salar | reverse complement strand
CACGGGACGCTACTGGCAGACTGGCACAGTAAGATCCAAAATGGCACCCGATTCTTTTTCTAGTCCAATACAGTCTGGGTATACAGTATGTACAGTACCAGTCAGAAGTTTGGACTCACCTACTCATTCAAGGGTTTTTCTTTATTTTTTTAAAACTATTTTCTACATTGTAGAATAATAATGAAGACATAAACTACGAATTATTTTATTTTTATGAAACCTGTATTTAACTATTTAACTCGGCAAGTCAGTTAAGAACAAATTCTTATTTACAATGACGGCCTTCACCGGTCAAACCCGGACAACGCTGGGCCAATTGTGCGCCGCCCTATGGTTCTCCCAGTCACGGCTGGATGTGATACAGCCTGGAATCGAACCAGGGTCTGTAGTGACGGCTCTAGCACTGAGATGCAGTGCCTTAGACCGATGCGCCACTCGGGAGCCCCAAGTAACATGGAATCATGTAGTAATCCAACATTTTTTTTTCAAGAAATCTGAATATTTTTTTTAGATTCTTCAAAGTACCCACCTTTTGCCTTGATGACAGCTTTGCACACTTTTGGCATTCTCTCAACTAGCTTCATGAGGTAGTCACCAGGAATGCATTTCAATTAACAGGTCTGCCTTGTTAAAAGTTAATTTGTGGAATTTCTGTTCTCCTTAATGCGTTTGAGCCAATCAGTTGTGTTGAGACAAGGTAGGGTGGTATACAGAAGATAGCCCTATTTGGTAAAAGATTTGAACAGCTCAAACAAGCGAAGAGAAACGACAGTCCATCATTACTGTAAGACGTGAAGGTCAGTCAATATGGAATATGTCAAGAACTTTGAAAGTTCATTAAAGTGAAGTCGCAAAAACTATGATGAAACTGGCTCTCATGAGGACCGCCACAGGAAAGGAAGACCCAGAGTTACCTCTGCTGCAGAGGATAAGTTCATTAGATTTACCAGCCTCAGAAATTGCAGCCCAAATAAATGCTTCAAAGAGTTCAAGTAACAAACACATCTCAACATCAACTGTTCAGAGGAGACTGTGTGAATCAGGCCTTCGTGGTCGAATTGCTGTAAAGAAACCACTACTAAAGGACACCAATAAGAAAAAGACACACAAGCAGTGGACATTAGACCGGTGGAAATCTGTCCCTTGGACTGATGAGTTAAAATTTGAGATTTTTGGTTTCAACCGCCGTGTCTTTGTGAGATGCAGAGTAGGTGAACGAATGATCTCTATGTGTTGTTCCCACCGTGAAGCATGGAGGAGGAGGTGTGATGGTGCTTTGCTGGTGACACTGTCTGTGATTTATTTAGAATTCAAGGCACACTTAACCAGCATGGCTACCACAGCATTCTGCAGCGATACGCCAACCCATCTGGTTTGCACTTAGTGGGACTATCATTTGTTTTTCAACAGGACAATGACCCAACACACCTCCAGGCTGTGTAAGAGCTATTTGACCAAGAAGGAGAGTGATGGAGTGCTGCATCAGATGACCTGGCCCCCACAATCACCCGACCTCAACCCAATTGAGATGGTTTGGGATGAGTTGGACCGCAGAGTGAAGGAAAAGCAGCCAAGAAGTGCTCAGCATATGTGGGAACTCTTTCAAGACTGTTGGAAAAGCATTCCATGTGAAGCTGGTTGAGAGAATGTCAAGAGCAAAGGGTGGCTACTTTGAAGAATCTGAAATATATTTTGATTTGTTTTAACTCTTTTTTTGGTTACTACATGATTCTATATGTGTTATTTCATAGTTTTGGATGTCTTCACTATTATTCTACAATGTAGAAAATAGTAAAAAATAAAGAAAAACCCTTGAATGAGTTGGTGTGTCCAAACATTTGACTTGTCCTGTATCTGGTAGTAATATGATACCTGTGGATGAGGTTAACGTTGTGGTGTGTAGGCTGGAGAAGGACTACCTGAGTTCGAAGGCAGAGTTGAGTGCAGCGGTGGAGAAGGAGAGAAGTACTGCGTCACAACTCAGAGACCAACTACAGGAACTACACACGCTACATACACACAGCCTGACACAGCTGGACACGGTAGGAGGATTCACACACACGGGGAGGAGGGGAACAACCTCAACTGTTTTGAAAGGATTGTAAGTGGCAGGTGTTGTTTGTTTGTTGTCTCTCTCTCTCTCTCTCTCTCTCTCTCTTCTCTCTCTGCTCTCTCTCTGTGCTCTCTTTCTCTCTGTCTCTCTGCTGTCTCTGTCTCTCTGCTGTCTCCGTCTCTCTGTGTTTAGGCTCGTAAGCATCAGGTGTTACTAGAGGAGGAATTTGAGAGCTGTCTTAGAGAGTTACAACAGCTACTGCAACTACACACCGCTGTAGGACCCCCCACCGCTGTAGGACCCCCCACCGCTGTAGGACCCCTCACCACAGGTTAGTGTCAGTGTGTGTGTGTTGTAGAAAAGCTAAAATATGGTGCAGAACTGTCTATAACCCTCACTGTACTGACCATAACCCTCACTGAACTGACTATAACCCTCACAGTACTGACTATAACCCTCACTGTACTGACCATAACCCTCACTGTACTGACTATAACCCTCACTGTACTGACTATAACCCTCACTGTACTGACTATAACCCTCACTGTACTGTCTATAACCCTCACTGAACTGACTATAACCCTCACAGTACTGACTATAACCCTCACTGTACTGACTATAACCCTCACTGAACTGACTATAACCCTCACTGTACTGACTATAACCCTCACTGTACTGCTATAACCCTCACTGAACTGACTATAACCCTCACAGTACTGTCTATAACCCTCACTGAACTGACTATAACCCTCACTGTACTGACTATAACCCTCACTGTACTGACTATAACCCTCACTGAACTGACTATAACCCTCACTGAACTGACTATAACCCTCACTGCACCCTCCGACTATAACCCTCACTGAACTGACTATAACCCTCACTGTACTGACTATAACCCTCACTGAACTGACTATAACCCTCACTGAACTGACTATAACCCTCACTGAACTGACTATAACCCTCACTGAACTGACTATAACCCTCACTGAACTGACTATAACCCTCACTGAACTGACTATAACCCTCACTGAACTGACTATAACCCTCACTGAACTGACTATAACCCTCACTGTACTGACTATAACCCTCACTGACTATAACCCTCACTGAACTGACTATAACCCTCACTGTACTGACTATAACCCTCACTGAACTGACTATAACCCTCACAGACTGACTATAACCCTCACTGAACTGACTATAACCCTCACTGTACTGACTATAACCCTCACTGACTGACTAAACCCTCACTGAACTGACTATAACCCTCACTGTACTGACTATAACCCTCACTGAACTGACTATAACCCTCACTGACTATAACCCTCACTGACTGACTATAACCCTCACTGACTGACTATAACCCTCACTGACTATAACCCTCACTGAACTGACTATAACCCTCACTGAACTGACTATAACCCTCACTGTACTGACTATAACCCTCACTGAACTGACTATAACCCTCACTGAACTGACTATAACCCTCACTGACTATAACCCTCACTGAACTGACTATAACCCTCACAGTACTGACTATAACCCTCACTGACTATAACCCTCACTGTACTGACTATAACCCTCACTGACTGACTAACCCTCACTGAACTGACTATAACCCTCACTGAACTGACTATAACCCTCACTGAACTGACTATAACCCTCACTGAACTGACTATAACCCTCACTGACTATAACCCTCACTGTACCTGACTATAACCCTCCGACTGACTATAACCCTCACTGTACTGACTATAACCCTCACTGTACTGACTATAACCCTCACTGAACTGACTATAACCCTCACTGTACTGACTATAACCCTCACTGTACTGACTATAACCCTCACTGATCTATAACCCTCACTGAACTGACTATAACCCTCACTGACTGACTATAACCCTCACTGAACTGACTATAACCCTCACGACTGACTATAACCCTCACTGACTATAACCCTCACTGACTGACTAACCCTCACTGACATCCCTCACTGACTGACTATAACCCTCACTGATACTGACTATAACCCTCACTGACTGACTATAACCCTCACTGACTATAACCCTCACTGAACTGACTATAACCCTCACTGACTATAACCCTCACTGAACTGACTATAACCCTCACTGTACTGACTATAACCCTCACTGACTATAACCCTCACTGTACTGACTATAACCCTCACTGTACTGACCATAACCCTCACTGTACTGACTATAACCCTCACTGAACTGACTATAACCCTCACTGAACTGACTATAACCCTCACTGTACTGACTATAACCCTCACTGTACTGACTATAACCCTCACTGTACTGACTATAACCCTCACTGTACTGACTATAACCCTCACTGAACTGACTATAACCCTCACTGTACTGACTATAACCCTCACTGAACTGACTATAACCCTCACTGACTATAACCCTCACTGACTATAACCCTCACTGAACTATAACCCTCACTGACTGACTATAACCCTCACTGACTATAACCCTCACTGACTGACTATAACCCTCACTGAACTGACTATAACCCTCACTGAACTGACATAACCCTCACTGAACTGACTATAACCCTCACTGTACTGACTATAACCCTCACTGAACTGACTATAACCCTCACTGACTATAACCCTCACTGACTGACTATAACCCTCACTGACTATAACCCTCACTGAACTGACCATAACCCTCACTGAACTGACTATAACCCTCACTGAACTGACTATAACCCTCACTGACTATAACCCTCACTGACTATAACCCTCACTGAACTGACTATAACCCTCACTGACTATAACCCTCACTGAACTGACATAACCCTCACTGACTATAACCCTCACTGTACTGACTATAACCCTCACTGACTATAACCCTCACTGAACTGACTATAACCCTCACTGAACTGACTATAACCCTCACTGAACTGACTATAACCCTCACTGAACTGACTATAACCCTCACTGACTATAACCCTCACTGAACTGACTATAACCCTCACTGTACTGACTATAACCCTCACTGAACTGACTATAACCCTCACTGTACTGACTATAACCCTCACTGTACTGACTATAACCCTCACTGTACTGACTATAACCCTCACTGTACTGACTATAACCCTCACTGTACTGACTATAACCCTCACTGAACTGACTATAACCCTCACTGACTATAACCCTCACGTACTGACTATAACCCTCACTGTACTGACTATAACCCTCACTGAACTGACTATAACCCTCACTGAACTGACTATAACCCTCACTGTACTGACTATAACCCTCACTGAACTGACTATAACCCTCACTGAACTGACCATAACCCTCACAGAACTGACTATAACCCTCACTGACTATAACCCTCATTGACTATAACCCTCACTGAGCTGACTATAACCCTCACTGTACTGACCAAAACCCTCACTGAACTGACTATAACCCTCACTGTACTGACTATAACCCTCACTGAACTGACTATAACCCTCACTGACTATAACCCTCACTGACCTGACTATAACCCTCACTGTACTGACTATAACCCTCACTGAACTGACTATAACCCTCACTGAACTGACTATAACCCTCACTGACTATAACCCTCACTGACCTGACTATAACCCTCACTGTACTGACTATAACCCTCACTGACTATAACCCTCACTGACCTGACTATAACCCTCACTGACCTGACTATAACCCTCACTGAACTGACTATAACCCTCACTGAACTGACTATAACCCTCACTGAACTGACTATAACCCTCACTGAACTGACTATAACCCTCACTGACTATAACCCTCACTGACCTGACTATAACCCTCACTGACTATAACCCTCACTGAACTGACTATAACTCTCACTGACTATAACCCTCACTGAACTGACCATAACCCTCACTGACTATAACCCTCACTGACCTGACTATAACCCTCACTGAACTGACTATAACCCTCACTGAACTGATCATAACCCTCACTGTACTGACTATAACCCTCACTGACTATAACCCTCACTGAACTGACTATAACCCTCACTGACTATAACCCTCACTGACCTGACTATAACCCTCACTGTACTGACTATAACCCTCACTGACTATAACCCTAACTGACCTGACTATAACCCTCACTGAACTGACCATAACCCTCACTGAACTGACTATAACCCTCACTGACCTGACTATAACCCTCACTGAACTGACTATAACCCTCACTGAACTGACTATAACCCTCACTGTACTGACTATAACCCTCACTGACCTGACTATAACCCTCACTGAACTGACTATAACCCTCACTGACCTGACTATAACCCTCACTGAACTGACTATAACCCTCACTGAACTGACTATAACCCTCACTGAACTGACTATAACCCTCACTGAACTGACTATAACCCTCACTGACTATAACCCTCACTGAACTGACTATAACCCTCACTGACTATAACCCTCACTGACCTGACTATAACCCTCACTGAACTGACTATAACCCTCACTGAACTGACTATAACCCTCACTGAACTGACTATAACCCTCACTGAACTGACTATAACCCTCACTGAACTGACTATAACCCTCACTGACCTGACTATAACCCTCACTGACCTGACTATAACCCTCACTGAACTGACTATAACCCTCACTGAACTGACTATAACCCTCACTGTACTGACTATAACCCTCACTGACCTGACTATAACCCTCACTGAACTGACTATAACCCTCACTGAACTGACTATAACCCTCACTGACTATAACCCTCACTGAACTGACTATAACCCTCACTGACTATAACCCTCACTGACCTGACTATAACCCTCACTGAACTGACTATAACCCTCACTGAACTGATCATAACCCTCACTGTACTGACTATAACCCTCACTGACTATAACCCTCACTGAACTGACTATAACCCTCACTGACCTGACTATAACCCTCACTGAACTGACTATAACCCTCACTGAACTGACTATAACCCTCACTGAACTGACCATAACCCTCACTGAACTGACTATAACCCTCACTGACTATAACCCTCACTGACTATAACCCTCACTGACTATAACCCTCACTGAACTGACTATAACCCTCACTGACTATAACCCTCACTGACCTGACTATAACCCTCACTGAACTGACTATAACCCTCACTGAACTGACTATAACCCTCACTGAACTGACTATAACCCTCACTGTACTGACTATAACCCTCACTGAACTGACTATAACCCTCACTGAACTGACTATAACCCTCACTGACCTGACTATAACCCTCACTGACTATAACCCTCACTGACCTGACTATAACCCTCACTGACTATAACCCTCACTGACCTGACTATAACCCTCACTGACTATAACCCTCACTGTACTGACCATAACCCTCACAGTAATCTGCCGAAGTCACTATTAATCCGTTTACTACACTCTGTTAAATAATTGCCTTCTCATATCATCACATTTGTTGAAGAAACATTTCAAATGAAATCACACTGAGATTCTAATTCGGTTTATGATATTTTGCTCTTTGCGGTAATAAATGTACTTTCTCTCCTATGTGAAGAAGAGCCTGCTGAAGAGGGAAGGAAGTACAGCCCCTCTACTGTCATGAACATGCTGAGGACAACCCTGACTACATACCAGACCACCCTGGACCAGACTACTAGAGAGGTAACCCTCCTAACCCTGACTACATACCAGACCACCCTGGACCAGACTACTGCAGAGGTAACCCTCCTAACCCTGACTACATACCAGACCACCCTGGACCAGACTACTAGAGAGGTAACCCTCCTAACCCTGACTACATACCAGACCACCCTGGACCAGACTACTAGAGAGGTAACCCTCCTAACCCTGACTACATACCAGACCACCCTGGACCAGACTACTAGAGAGGTAACCCTCCTAACCCTGACTACATACCAGACCACCCTGGACCAGACTACTAGAGAGGTAACCCTCCTAACCCTGACTACATACCAGACCACCCTGGACCAGACTACTAGAGAGGTAACCCTCCTAACCCTGACTACATACCAGACCACCCTGGACCAGACTACTAGAGAGGTAACCCTCCTAACCCTGACTACATACCAGACCACCCTGGACCAGACTACTAGAGAGGTAACCCTCCTAACCCTGACTACATACCAGACCACCCTGGACCAGACTACTAGAGAGGTAACCCTCCTAACCCTGACTACATACCAGACCACCCTGGACCAGACTACTAGAGAGGTAACCCTCCTAACCCTGACTACATACCAGACCACCCTGGACCAGACTACTAGAGAGGTAACCCTCCTAACCCTGACTACATACCAGACCACCCTGGACCAGACTACTAGAGAGGTAACCCTCCTAACCCTGACTACATACCAGACCACCCTGGACCAGACTACTAGAGAGGTAACCCTCCTAACCCTGACTACATACCAGACCACCCTGGACCAGACTACTAGAGAGGTAACCCTCCTAACCCTGACTACATACCAGACCACCCTGGACCAGACTACTAGAGAGGTAACCCTCCTAACCCTGACTACATACCAGACCACCCTGGACCAGACTACTAGAGAGGTAACCCTCCTAACCCTGACTACATACCAGACCACCCTGGGACCAAGGACTACTAGAGAGGGTAACCCTCCTAACCCTGACTACATACCAGACCACCCTGGACCAGACTACTAGAGAGGTAACCCTCCTAACCCTGACTACATACCAGACCACCCTGGACCAGACTACTAGAGAGGTAACCCTCCTAACCCTGACTACATACCAGACCACCCTGGACCAGACTACTAGAGAGGTAACCCTCCTAACCCTGACTACATACCAGACCACCCTGGACCAGACTACTAGAGAGGTAACCCTCCTAACCCTGACTACATACCAGACCACCCTGGACCAGACTACTAGAGAGGTAACCCTCCTAACCCTGACTACATACCAGACCACCCTGGACCAGACTACTAGAGAGGTAACCCTCCTAACCCTGACTACATACCAGACCACCCTGGACCAGACTACTGAGAGGTAACCCTCCTAACCCTGACTACATACCAGACCACCCTGGACCAGACTACTAGAGAGGTAACCCTCCTAACCCTGACTACATACCAGACCACCCTGGACCAGACTACTAGAGAGGTAACCCTCCTAACCCTGACTACATACCAGACCACCCTGGACCAGACTACTAGAGAGGTAACCCTCCTAACCCTGACTACATACCAGACCACCCTGGACCAGACTACTAGAGAGGTAACCCTCCTAACCCTGACTACATACCAGACCACCCTGGACCAGACTACTAGAGAGGTAACCCTCCTAACCCTGACTACATACCAGACCACCCTGGACCAGACTACTAGAGAGGTAACCCTCCTAACCCTGACTACATACCAGACCACCCTGGACCAGACTACTAGAGAGGTAACCCTCCTAACCCTGACTACATACCAGACCACCCTGGACCAGACTACTAGAGAGGTAACCCTCCTAACCCTGACTACATACCAGACCACCCTGGACCAGACTACTAGAGAGGTAACCCTCCTAACCCTGACTACATACCAGACCACCCTGGACCAGACTACTAGAGAGGTAACCCTCCTAACCCTGACTACATACCAGACCACCCTGGACCAGACTACTAGAGAGGTAACCCTCCTAACCCTGACTACATACCAGACCACCCTGGACCAGACTACTAGAGAGGTAACCCTCCTAACCCTGACTACATACCAGACCACCCTGGACCAGACTACTAGAGAGGTAACCCTCCTAACCCTGACTACATACCAGACCACCCTGGACCAGACTACTAGAGAGGTAACCCTCCTAACCCTGACTACATACCAGACCACCCTGGACCAGACTACTAGAGAGGTAACCCTCCTAACCCTGACTACATACCAGACCACCCTGGACCAGACTACTAGAGAGGTAACCCTCCTAACCCTGACTACATACCAGACCACCCTGGACCAGACTACTAGAGAGGTAACCCTCCTAACCCTGACTACATACCAGACCACCCTGGACCAGACTACTAGAGAGGTAACCCTCCTAACCCTGACTACATACCAGACCACCCTGGACCAGACTACTAGAGAGGTAACCCTCCTAACCCTGACTACATACCAGACCACCCTGGACCAGACTACTAGAGAGGTAACCCTCCTAACCCTGACTACATACCAGACCACCCTGGACCAGACTACTAGAGAGGTAACCCTCCTAACCCTGACTACATACCAGACCACCCTGGACCAGACTACTAGAGAGGTAACCCTCCTAACCCTGACTACATACCAGACCACCCTGGACCAGACTACTAGAGAGGTAACCCTCCTAACCCTGACTACATACCAGACCACCCTGGACCAGACTACTAGCAGAGGTAACCCTCCTAACCCTGACTACATACCAGACCACCCTGGACCAGACTACTAGAGAGGTAACCCTCCTAACCCTGACTACATACCAGACCACCCTGGACCAGACTACTAGAGAGGTAACCCTCCTAACCCTGACTACATACCAGACCACCCTGGACCAGACTACTGCAGAGGTAACCCTCCTAACCCTGACTACATACCAGACCACCCTGGACCAGACTACTAGAGAGGTAACCCTCCTAACCCTGACTACATACCAGACCACCCTGGACCAGACTACTAGAGAGGTAACCCTCCTAACCCTGACTACATACCAGACCACCCTGGACCAGACTACTAGAGAGGTAACCCTCCTAACCCTGACTACATACCAGACCACCCTGGACCAGACTACTAGAGAGGTAACCCTCCTAACCCTGACTACATACCAGACCACCCTGGACCAGACTACTAGAGAGGTAACCCTCCTAACCCTGACTACATACCAGACCACCCTGGACCAGACTACTAGAGAGGTAACCCTCCTAACCCTGACTACATACCAGACCACCCTGGACCAGACTACTAGAGAGGTAACCCTCCTAACCCTGACTACATACCAGACCACCCTGGACCAGACTACTAGAGAGGTAACCCTCCTAACCCTGACTACATACCAGACCACCCTGGACCAGACTACTAGAGAGGTAACCCTCCTAACCCTGACTACATACCAGACCACCCTGGACCAGACTACTAGAGAGGTAACCCTCCTAACCCTGACTACATACCAGACCACCCTGGACCAGACTACTGCAGAGGTAACCCTCCTAACCCTGACTACATACCAGACCACCCTGGACCAGACTACTAGAGAGGTAACCCTCCTAACCCTGACTACATACCAGACCACCCTGGACCAGACTACTAGAGAGGTAACCCTCCTAACCCTGACTACATACCAGACCACCCTGGACCAGACTACTAGAGAGGTAACCCTCCTAACCCTGACTACATACCAGACCACCCTGGACCAGACTACTAGAGAGGTAACCCTCCTAACCCTGACTACATACCAGACCACCCTGGACCAGACTACTAGAGAGGTAACCCTCCTAACCCTGACTACGTACCAGACCACCCTGGACCAGACTACTAGAGAGGTAACCCTCCTAACCCTGACTACATACCAGACCACCCTGGACCAGACTACTAGAGAGGTAAAGATGCACAGCATACCACTGATAACCAGCCCCTTTCCTGTCACATCTTAGGAGGATCAGTGTTGTTATGTCATGTTATTAACAGGTCCTGGATCAGCAGAAACAGTCAGAGAGGCTGGTCCAGGAGGTTCAGTGTTGTTATGTCATGTTATTAACAGGTCCTGGATCAGCAGAAACAGTCAGAGAGGCTGGTCCAGGAGGTTCAGTCCAACCAGCGACTGATGTCAGAACAGAAGAGTCACTTAGAGGTGAGTAGTACTGTAGTCGGTCTTTGGACATGATCAGCACTGCAGTATAACTGTCAACCATCACAAACTGTATTTATTCTTTCTTCTGACACTTAGAATAGGGTCGGCCTAGTGGTTAGAGTGGAGGGGCGGCAGGTAGCCTAGTGGTTAGAGTGGAGGGTCGGCAGGTAGCCTAGTGGTTAGAGTGGAGGGTCGGCAGGTAGCCTAGTGGTTAGAGTGGAGGGTCGGCAGGTAGCCTAGTGGTTAGAGTGGAGGGTCGGCAGGTAGCCTAGTGGTTAGAGTGGAGGGGCGGCAGGTAGCCTAGTGGTTAGAGTGGAGGGGCGGCAGGTAGCCTAGTGGTTAGAGTGGAGGGGTGGCAGGTAGCCTAGTGGTTAGAGTGGAGGGGAGGCAGGTAGCCTAGTGGTTAGAGTGGAGGGGAGGCAGGTAGCCTAGTGGTTAGAGTGGAGGGGCGGCAGGTAGCCTAGTGGTTAGAGTGGAGGGTCGGCAGGTAGCCTAGTGGTTAGAGTGGAGGGTCGGCAGGTAGCCTAGTGGTTAGAGTGGAGGGTCGGCAGGTAGCCTAGTGGTTAGAGTGGAGGGTCGGCAGGTAGCCTAGTGGTTAGAGTGGAGGGTCGGCAGGTAGCCTAGTGGTTAGAGTGGAGGGGCGGCAGGTAGCCTAGTGGTTAGAGTGGAGGGTCGGCAGGTAGCCTAGTGGTTAGAGTGGAGGGTCGGCAGGTAGCCTAGTGGTTAGAGTGGAGGGGAGGCAGGTAGCCTAGTGGTTAGAGTGGAGGGGAGGCAGGTAGCCTAGTGGTTAGAGTGGAGGGGAGGCAGGTAGCCTAGTGGTTAGAGTGTAGGGGAGGCAGGTAGCCTAGTGGTTAGAGTGGAGGGTCGGCAGGTAGCCTAGTGGTTAGAGTGGAGGGTCGGCAGGTAGCCTAGTGGTTAGAGTGGAGGGGAGGCAGGTAGCCTAGTGGTTAGAGTGGAGGGTCGGCAGGTAGCCTAGTGGTTAGAGTGGAGGGTCGGCAGGTGAGCCTAGTGGTTAGAGTGGAGGGGCGGCAGGTAGCCTAGCGGTTAGAGTGGAGGGGCGGCAGGTAGCCTAGCGGTTAGAGTGGAGGGGCCGCAGGTAGCCTAGCGGTTAGAGTGGAGGGACGGCAGGTAGCCTAGCGGTTAGAGTGGAGGGTCGGCAGGTAGCCTAGCGGTTAGAGTGGAGGGTCGGCAGGTAGCCTAGCGGTTAGAGTGGAGGGTCGGCGGGTAGCCTAGCGGTTAGAGTGGAGGGGCGGCGGGTAGCCTAGTGGTTAGAGTGGAGGGGCGGCGGGTAGCCTAGTGGTTAGAGTGGAGGGGCGGCGGGTAGCCTAGTGGTTAGAGTGGAGGGGCGGCGGGTAGCCTAGTGGTTAGAGTGGAGGGGCGGCGGGTAGCCTAGTGGTTAGAGTGGAGGGGCGGCGGGTAGCCTAGTGGTTAGAGTGGAGGGTCGGCGGGTAGCCAAGTGGTTAGAGTGGAGGGTCGGCGGGTAGCCTAGTGGTTAGAGTGGAGGGTCGGCGGGTAGCCTAGTGGTTAGAGTGGAGGGGAGGCAGGTAGCCTAGCGGTTAGAGTGGAGGGGAGGCAGGTAGCCTAGTGGTTAGAGTGGAGGGTCGGCAGGTAGCCTAGTGGTTAGAGTGGAGGGTCGGCAGGTAGCCTAGTCGTTAGAGTGGAGGGTCGGCAGGTAGCCTAGTGGTTAGAGTGGAGGGTCGGCAGGTAGCCTAGTGGTTAGAGTGGAGGGTCGGCAGGTAGCCTAGTGGTTAGAGTGGAGGGTCGGCAGGGGAGCCTAGTGGTTAGAGTGGAGGGGCGGCAGGTAGCCTAGCGGTTAGAGTGGAGGGGCCGCAGGTAGCCTAGCGGTTAGAGTGGAGGGGCCGCAGGTAGCCTAGCGGTTAGAGTGGAGGGACGGCAGGTAGCCTAGCGGTTAGAGTGGAGGGTCGGCAGGTAGCCTAGCGGTTAGAGTGGAGGGTCGGCAGGTAGCCTAGCCGTTAGAGTGGAGGGTCGGCGGGTAGCCTAGCGGTTAGAGTGGAGGGTCGGCGGGTAGCCTAGCGGTTAGAGTGGAGGGGCGGCGGGTAGCCTAGCGGTTAGAGTGGAGGGTCGGCGGGTAGCCTAGCGGTTAGAGTGGAGGGGCGGCGGGTAGCCTAGTGGTTAGAGTGGAGGGGCGGCGGGTAGCCTAGTGGTTAGAGTGGAGGGGCGGCGGGTAGCCTAGTGGTTAGAGTGGAGGGGCGGCGGGTAGCCTAGTGGTTAGAGTGGAGGGGCGGCGGGTAGCCTAGTGGTTAGAGTGGAGGGTCGGCGGGTAGCCAAGTGGTTAGAGTGGAGGGTCGGCGGGTAGCCTAGTGGTTAGAGTGGAGGGTCGGCGGGTAGCCTAGTGGTTAGAGTGGAGGGTCGGCGGGTAGCCTAGTGGTTAGAGTGGAGGGTCGGCGGGTAGCCTAGTGGTTAGAGTGGAGGGGCGGCGGGTAGCCTAGTGGTTAGAGTGGAGGGGCGGCGGGTAGCCTAGTGGTTAGAGTGGAGGGTCGGCGGGTAGCCTAGTGGTTAGAGTGGAGGGTCGGCGTGTAGCCTAGTGGTTAGAGTGGAGGGGCGGCGGGTAGCCTAGTGGTTAGAGTGGAGGGGCGGCGGGTAGCCTAGTGGTTAGAGTGGAGGGGCGGCGGGTAGCCTAGTGGTTAGAGTGGAGGGGCGGCGGGTAGCCTAGTGGTTAGAGTGGAGGGGCGGCGGGTAGCCTAGTGGTTAGAGTGGAGGGGCGGCGGGTAGCCTAGTGGTTAGAGTGGAGGGGCGGCGGGTAGCCTAGTGGTTAGAGTGGAGGGGCGGCGGGTAGCCTAGTGGTTAGAGTGGAGGGGCGGCGGGTAGCCTAGTGGTTAGAGTGGAGGGGCGGCGGGTAGCCTAGTGGTTAGAGTGGATGGGCGGCGGGTAGCCTAGTGGTTAGAGTGGAGGGGCGGCGGGTTGCCTAGTGGTTAGAGTGGAGGGGCGGCGGGTTGCCTAGTGGTTAGAGTGGAGGGGCGGCGGGTAGCCTAGTGGTTAGAGTGGAGGGGCGGCGGGTAGCCTAGTGGTTAGAGTGGAGGGGCGGCGGGTAGCCTAGTGGTTAGAGTGGAGGGGCGGCGGGTAGCCTAGTGGTTAGAGTGGAGGGGCGGCGGGTAGCCTAGTGGTTAGAGTGGAGGGGCGGCGGGTAGCCTAGTGGTTAGAGTGGAGGGGCGGCGGGTAGCCTAGTGGTTAGAGTGGAGGGGCGGCGGGTAGCCTAGTGGTTAGAGTGGAGGGGCGGCGGGTAGCCTAGTGGTTAGAGTGGATGGGCGGCGGGTAGCCTAGTGGTTAGAGTGGAGGGGCGGCGGGTTGCCTAGTGGTTAGAGTGGAGGGGCGGCGGGTTGCCTAGTGGTTAGAGTGGAGGGGCGGCGGGTAGCCTAGTGGTTAGAGTGGAGGGTCGGCGGGTAGCCTAGTGGTTAGAGTGGAGGGGCGGCGGGTAGCCTAGTGGTTAGAGTGGAGGGGCGGCGGGTAGCCTAGTGGTTAGAGTGGAGGGGCGGCGGGTAGCCTAGTGGTTAGAGTGGAGGGTCGGCGGGTAGCCTAGTGGTTAGAGTGGAGGGTCGGCGGGTAGCCTAGTGGTTAGAGTGGAGGGGCGGCGGGTAGCCTAGTGGTTAGAGTGGAGGGGCGGCGGGTAGCCTAGTGGTTAGAGTGGATGGGCGGCGGGTAGCCTAGTGGTTAGAGTGGAGGGGCGGCGGGTTGCCTAGTGGTTAGAGTGGAGGGGCGGCGGGTTGCCTAGTGGTTAGAGTGGAGGGGCGGCGGGTAGCCTAGTGGTTAGAGTGGAGGGGCGGCGGGTAGCCTAGTGGTTAGAGTGGAGGGGCGGCGGGTAGCCTAGTGGTTAGAGTGGAGGGGCGGCGGGTAGCCTAGTGGTTAGAGTGGAGGGGCGGCGGGTAGCCTAGTGGTTAGAGTGGAGGGGCGGCGGGTAGCCTAGTGGTTAGAGTGGAGGGGCGGCGGGTAGCCTAGTGGTTAGAGTGGAGGGGCGGCGGGTAGCCTAGTGGTTAGAGTGGAGGGGCGGCGGGTAGCCTAGTGGTTAGAGTGGAGGGGCGGCGGGTAGCCTAGTGGTTAGAGTGGATGGGCGGCGGGTAGCCTAGTGGTTAGAGTGGAGGGGCGGCGGGTTGCCTAGTGGTTAGAGTGGAGGGGCGGCGGGTTGCCTAGTGGTTAGAGTGGAGGGGCGGCGGGTAGCCTAGTGGTTAGAGTGGAGGGTCGGCAGGTAGCCTAGTGGTTAGAGTGGAGGGGCGGCGGGTAGCCTAGTGGTTAGAGTGGAGGGGCGGCGGGTAGCCTAGTGGTTAGAGTGGAGGGGCGGCGGGTAGCCTAGTGGTTAGAGTGGAGGGTCGGCGGGTAGCCTAGTGGTTAGAGTGGATGGGCGTATTGAACGTGAGGATTCTCTCAACCAGCTCAGATTACCAGGCTGTCATATTGAACGTGACCACTGGTTGCTGGCAGGGCCCTGACTATGAGGACACAGAGGTCCACCAATGCTAACATAGGTCTTTTTTTTTTTATCTCTCTCTCTCTCTCTCTCTCTCTCTCTCTCTCTCTCTCTCTCTCTCTCTCTCTCTATTCCCTCCCCCTCTCTCTCTCTCTCCCCTGTAGGAGCTCCGTGCAGCGCTGTCTGACTGTAATGTAGAGTTACAGCGTCTGAGATCCCAGTGTTCTGAAAAGGCGCTCCAGACCACCAGACTACAGACTGACCTACAGACCGCCCAGCAACACTGGGAGAGGGAGAGGGAAAGGGAGAAGCAGCGGGAAGGAGAGAGGGAGAAAACGAGGGAGAAGCAGAGGGAAGGAGAGCGGGAGAAGGAGAGAGAGAGGACAGAGGAGTTGCAGGCAGAAGTACAGAGGATCAGACAACTCAATCAGAAAGATTCTCAGGTAAACAGAGCTCTGTTTGGAGTGGAAGTCTCTTCATCCTCCTATTCGTTCTTCCACCACCTTCTGTTACTGTCAGTGTGTTTTATAAAGCCCTGTTTATCCCTCTAGTAAACATGTCAGTTGGTCTGTTCTGTTACTATCAGTGTGTTTTATAAAGCCCTGTTTATCCCTCTAGTAAACATGACAGTTGGTCTGTTAATATCAGTGTGTTTTATAAAGCCCTGTTTATCCCTCTAGTAAACATGACAGTTTGTCTGTTCTGTTAATATCAGTGTGTTTTATAAAGCCCTGTTTATCCCTCTAGTAAACATGACAGTTTGTCTGGTCTGTTACTATCAGTGTGTTTTATAAAGCCCTGTTTATCCCTCTAGTAAACATGACAGTTGGTCTGTTACTATCAGTGTGTTTTATAAAGCCCTGTTTATCCCTCTAGTAAACATGACAGTTGGTCTGTTACTATCAGTGTGTTTTATAAAGCCCTGTTTATCCCTCTAGTAAACATGACAGTTGGTCTGTTAATATCAGTGTGTTTTATAAAGCCCTGTTTATCCCTCTGTTCTGTTACTATCAGTGTGTTTTATAAAGCCCTGTTTATCCCTCTAGTAAACATGACAGTTGGTCTGTTACTATCAGTGTGTTTTATAAAGCCCTGTTTATCCCTCTAGTAAACATGTCAGTTGGTCTGTTAATATCAGTGTGTTTTATAAAGCCCTGTTTATCCCTCTAGTAAACATGACAGTTGGTCTGTTAATATCAGTGTGTTTTATAAAGCCCTGTTTATCCCTCTAGTAAACATGTCAGTTGGTCTGTTAATATCAGTGTGTTTTATAAAGCCCTGTTTATCCCTCTAGTAAACATGACAGTTGGTCTGTTAATATCAGTGTGTTTTATAAAGCCCTGTTTATCCCTCTAGTAAACATGACAGTTTGTCTGTTCTGTTACTATCAGTGTGTTTTATAAAGCCCTGTTTATCCCTCTAGTAAACATGACAGTTGGTCTGTTAATATCAGTGTGTTTTATAAAGCCCTGTTTATCCCTCTAGTAAACATGTCAGTTGGTCTGTTAATATCAGTGTGTTTTATAAAGCCCTGTTTATCCCTCTAGTAAACATGTCAGTTGGTCTGTTAATATCAGTGTGTTTTATAAAGCCCTGTTTATCCCTCTAGTAAACATGTCAGTTGGTCTGTTAATATCAGTGTGTTTTATAAAGCCCTGTTTATCCCTCTAGTAAACATGTCAGTTGGTCTGTTAATATCAGTGTGTTTTATAAAGCCCTGTTTATCCCTCTAGTAAACATGTCAGTTGGTCTGTTAATATCAGTGTGTTTTATAAAGCCCTGTTTATCCCTCTAGTAAACATGACAGTTTGTCTGTTAATATCAGTGTGTTTTATAAAGCCCTGTTTATCCCTCTAGTAAACATGACAGTTGGTCTGTTAATATCAGTGTGTTTTATAAAGCCCTGTTTATCCCTCTAGTAAACATGTCAGTTTGTCTGTTCTGTTAATATCAGTGTGTTTTATAAAGCCCTGTTTATCCCTCTAGTAAACATGTCAGTTGGTCTGTTAATATCAGTGTGTAATATAAAGCCCTGTTTATCCCTCTAGTAAACATGTCAGTTGGTCTGTTAATATCAGTGTGTTTTATAAAGCCCTGTTTATCCCTCTAGTAAACATGACAGTTGGTCTGTTACTATCAGTGTGTTTTATAAAGCCCTGTTTATCCCTCTAGTAAACATGACAGTTGGTCTGTTAATATCAGTGTGTTTTATAAAGCCCTGTTTATCCCTCTAGTAAACATGACAGTTGGTCTGTTAATATCAGTGTGTTTTATAAAGCCCTGTTTATCCCTCTGTTCTGTTACTATCAGTGCCAATCAGATGCCCTCTTCATACCAGGCCGTCCTGCCCTCCTGTTCCCGGTGTTTCACCAGGGTTCATGCTAACGCCACTATGGTCCATTTATAACCCTTTATAACCCTAATGTAATCACTAACGTCATTATAGACTGTGTTAGCAGCGGCAGTAGTTCAGTTAACCTGCATCTCTGTTACCGGTGGCTCACCCGAGTGTCTGTGTGTGTCTCTCTGCAGGAGAAGTTGTCGTTCCTTCACGGTCTTTTCCAGCGTCTGTTAGCGGGCTGCGTCCTCATCTCCCAGCCACAGTGCATCCTGGGTAGTTTCTCCTGGGCGGAGCTCTGTGATGTCATCACGGAACACGTCGACACCCTCACCTCTGACCTTACACGCGCCAACGAGAGGGTAGGGTGTGTTTGTGTGTGAGGTGTGTGTGTGTCTGTGAGCGAGTGAGATACTATTTGTTTCTCTTTCAATACAGCTTACAAATGCTTAGGCAGTATTCAAGTCTTTGACTCTCTCCTTTCTCTCTCCCTCTCCTCGCTCTCTTCTCTCTCTCCTACATCGCGCTCCTCCATCTCTCTCCTCCATCTCTCTCTCTACTTTCTCTCTCACGCTCTCTCTCACACTCTCTCTCTACTTTCTCTCTCTCTCTCACACTCTACTTTCTCTCTCACGCTCTCTCTCTCTCACGCTCTCTCTCTACTTTCTCTCTCTCACGCTCTCTCTCTACTTTCTCTCTCTACTTTCTCTCTCACGCTCTCTCTCTACTTTCTCTCACTCTCACGCTCTCTCTCACGCTCTCTCTCTACTTTCTCTCTCACGCTCTCTCTCTACTTTCTCTCTCACGCTCTCTCTCACGCTCTCTCTCTACTTTCTCTCACTCTCACGCTCTCTCTCTACTTTCTCTCACTCTCACGCTCTCTCTCACGCTCTCTCTCTACTTTCTCTCACTCTCACGCTCTCTCTCACGCTCTCTCTCTACTTTCTCTCACTCTCACGCTCTCTCTCTCTCTCTCTCTCTCTCCAGGTGTCCCACCTGCAGGCTGTGTGTGAGAGTAACACTGTGTGTGTATCTCAGCTGCAGCAGAGCCAGGAAGGTGTGTTAGTGAGAATAGAGGAGACAGTGAAAAAGAGAGAAGAGACCTGGACAGCACAGAGACATGAGATGGACCAGCAACACACACACACTGTTACACTGTTACAGGGGAAGATACAGGTAACTAACACACTGTTACACTGTTACAGGGGAAGATACAGGTAACTAACACACTGTTACACTGTTACAGGGGAAGATACAGGTAACTAACACACTGTTACACTGTTACAGGGGAAGATACAGGTAACTAACACACTGTTACACTGTTACAGGGGAAGATACAGGTAACTAACACACTGTTACACTGCTACAGGGAAGATACAGGTAACTAACACACTGCTACAGGGAAGATACAGGTAACTAACACACTGCTACAGGGAAGATACAGGTAACTAACACACTGTTACAGGGAAGATACAGGTAACTAACACACTGCTACAGGGAAGATACAGGTAACTAACACACTGTTACACTGCTACAGGGGAAGATACAGGTAACTAACACACTGCTACAGGGAAGATACAGGTAACTAACACACTGTTACAGGGAAGATACAGGTAACTAACACACTGCTACAGGGAAGATACAGGTAACTAACACACTGCTACAGGGAAGATACAGGTAACTAACACACTGTTACAGGGGAAGATACAGGTAACTAACACACTGTTACAGGGAAGATACAGGTAACTAACACACTGTTACAGGGAAGATACAGGTAACTAACACACTGTTACAGGGGAAGATACAGGTAACTAACACACTGCTACAGGGAAGATACAGGTAACTAACACACTGCTACAGGGAAGATACAGGTAACTAACACACTGTTACAGGGAAGATACAGGTAACTAACACACTGCTACAGGGAAGATACAGGTAACTAACACACTGCTACAGGGAAGATACAGGTAACTAACACACTGTTACAGGGAAGATACAGGTAACTAACACACTGCTACAGGGAAGATACAGGTAACTAACACACTGCTACAGGGAAGATACAGGTAACTAACACACTGTTACAGGGAAGATACAGGTAACTAACACACTGCTACAGGGAAGATACAGGTAACTAACACACTGTTACAGGGAAGATACAGGTAACTAACACACTGTTACAGGGGAAGATACAGGTAACTAACACACTGCTACAGGGGTAGATACAGGTAACTAACACACTGTTACAGGGGAAGATACAGGTAACTAACACACTGTTACACTGTTACAGGGAAGATACAGGTAACTAACACACTGCTACACTGCTACAGGGAAGATACAGGTAACTAACACACTGCTACAGGGGAAGATACAGGTAACTAACACACTGCTACAGGGAAGATACAGGTAACTAACACACTGTTACACTGCTACAGGGAAGATACAGGTAACTAACACACTGTTACACTGCTACAGGGGAAGATACAGGTAACTAACACACTGTTACAGGGTAGATACAGGTAACTAACACACTGCTACAGGGAAGATACAGGTAACTAACACACTGCTACAGGGAAGATACAGGTAACTAACACACTGCTACAGGGAAGATACAGGTAACTAACACACTGTTACACTGTTACAGGGTAGATACAGGTAACTAACACACTGTTACAAGGAAGATACAGGTAACTAACACACTGTTACAGGGGAAGATACAGGTAACTAACACACTGTTACACTGCTACAGGGAAGATACAGGTAACTAACACACTGTTACACTGCTACAGGGGAAGATACAGGTAACTAACACACTGCTACAGGGAAGATACAGGTAACTAACACACTGCTACAGGGAAGATACAGGTAACTAACACACTGCTACAGGGAAGATACAGGTAACTAACACACTGTTACACTGCTACAGGGAAGATACAGGTAACTAACACACTGCTACAGGGAAGATACAGGTAACTAACACACTGTTACAGGGAAGATACAGGTAACTAACACACTGCTACAGGGAAGATACAGGTAACGAAGATACAGGTAACTAACACACTGCTACACTGTTACAGGGAAGATACAGGTAACTAACACACTGCTACACTGCTACAGGGGAAGATACAGGTAACTAACACACTGTTACAGGGAAGATACAGGTAACTAACACACTGCTACAGGGAAGATACAGGTAACTAACACACTGCTACAGGGAAGATACAGGTAACTAACACACTGTTACACGGGGAAGATACAGGTAACTAACACACTGCTACAGGGAAGATACAGGTAACTAACACACTGTTACAGGGAAGATACAGGTAACTAACACACTGCTACAACACACTGCTACAGGGAAGATACAGGTAACTAACACACTGCTACAGGGAAGATACAGGTAACTAACACACTGTTACACTGTACAGGGAAGATACAGGTAACTAACACACTGTCTACAGGGAAGATACAGGTAACTAACACACTGTTACACTGTTACAGGGAAGATACAGGTAACTAACACACTGCTACACTGCTACAGGGAAGATACAGGTAACTAACACACTGCTACAGGGGAAGATACAGGTAACTAACACACTGCTACAGGGAAGATACAGGTAACTAACACACTGTTACACTGTACAGGGAAGATACAGGTAACTAACACACTGCTACACTGCTACAGGGGAAGATACAGGTAACTAACACACTGTTACAGGGTAGATACAGGTAACTAACACACTGCTACAGGGAAGATACAGGTAACTAACACACTGCTACAGGGAAGATACAGGTAACTAACACACTGTTACAGGGTAGATACAGGTAACTAACACACTGCTACAGGGAAGATACAGGTAACTAACACACTGCTACAGGGAAGATACAGGTAACTAACACACTGTTACAGGGTAGATACAGGTAACTAACACACTGCTACAGGGAAGATACAGGTAACTAACACACTGCTACAGGGAAGATACAGGTAACTAACACACTGCTACAGGGAAGAGACAGGTAACTAACACACTGCTACAGGGAAGATACAGGTAACTAACACACTGTTACAGGGAAGATACAGGTAACTAACACACTGTTACACTGTTACAGGGAAGATACAGGTAACTAACACACTGCTACAGGGAAGATACAGGTAACTAACACACTGTTACAGGGAAGATACAGGTAACTAACACACTGTTACAGGGAAGATACAGGTAACTAACACACTGTTACACTGTTACAGGGGAAGATACAGGTAACTAACACACTGCTACAGGGAAGATACAGGTAACTAACACACTGTTACACTGTTACAGGGAAGATACAGGTAACTAACACACTGCTACAGGGAAGATACAGGTAACTAACACACTGCTACACTGCTACAGGGAAGATACAGGTAACTAACACACTGCTACAGGGAAGATACAGGTAACTAACACACTGTTACACTGTTACAGGGAAGATACAGGTAACTAACACACTGCTACACTGCTACAGGGAAGATACAGGTAACTAACACACTGTTACACTGTTACAGGGGAAGATACAGGTAACTAACACACTGTTACACTGTTACAGGGAAGATACAGGTAACTAACACACTGTTACACTGTTACAGGGAAGATACAGGTAACTAACACACTGCTACACTGCTACAGGAAGATACAGGTAACTAACACACTGCTACAGGGAAGATACAGGTAACTAACACACTGCTACAGGGAAGATACAGGTAACTAACACTGTACACTGCTACAGGGAAGATACAGGTAACTAACACACTGCTACAGGGAAGATACAGGTAACTAACACACTGCTACAGGGAAGATACAGGTAACTAACACACTGTTACACTGTTACAGGGGAAGATACAGGTAACTAACACACTGTTACACTGTTACAGGGAAGATACAGGTAACTAACACACTGTTACACTGTTACAGGGAAGATACAGGTAACTAACACACTGTTACACTGTTACAGGGGAAGATACAGGTAACTAACACACTGTTACAGGGTAGATACAGGTAACTAACACACTGTTACACTGTTACAGGGAAGATACAGGTAACTAACACACTGCTACAGGGTAGATACAGGTAACTAACACACTGCTACAGGGAAGATACAGGTAACTAACACACTGCTACAGGGAAGATACAGGTAACTAACACACTGCTACAGGGAAGATACAGGTAACTAACACACTGTTACACTGCTACAGGGAAGATACAGGTAACTAACACACTGCTACAGGGAAGATACAGGTAACTAACACACTGCTACAGGGAAGATACAGGTAACTAACACACTGTTACACTGCTACAGGGAAGATACAGGTAACTAACACACTGTTACAGGGGAAGATACAGGTAACTAACACACTGCTACAGGGAAGATACAGGTAACTAACACACTGTTACACTGCTACAGGGAAGATACAGGTAACTAACACACTGCTACAGGGGAAGATACAGGTAACTAACACACTGTTACAGGGAAGATACAGGTAACTAACACACTGCTACAGGGAAGATACAGGTAACTAACACACTGTTACACTGCTACAGGGAAGATACAGGTAACTAACACACTGCTACACTGCTACAGGGGAAGATACAGGTAACTAACACACTGTTACAGGGTAGATACAGGTAACTAACACACTGCTACAGGGAAGATACAGGTAACTAACACACTGCTACAGGGAAGATACAGGTAACTAACACACTGTTACAGGGGAAGATACAGGTAACTAACACACTGCTACAGGGGAAGATACAGGTAACTAACACACTGTTACAGGGTAGATACAGGTAACTAACACACTGCTACAGGGAAGATACAGGTAACTAACACACTGCTACAGGGAAGATACAGGTAACTAACACACTGTTACAGGGAAGATACAGGTAACTAACACACTGCTACAGGGAAGATACAGGTAACTAACACACTGTTACAGGGAAGATACAGGTAACTAACACACTGCTACAGGGAAGATACAGGTAACTAACACACTGTTACACTGTTACAGGGAAGATACAGGTAACTAACACACTGCTACACTGCTACAGGGAAGATACAGGTAACTAACACACTGTTACACTGTTACAGGGAAGATACAGGTAACTAACACACTGCTACACTGCTACAGGGAAGATACAGGTAACTAACACACTGCTACACTGTTACAGGGGAAGATACAGGTAACTAACACACTGCTACAGGGAAGATACAGGTAACTAACACACTGTTACAGGGAAGATACAGGTAACTAACACACTGCTACAGGGAAGATACAGGTAACTAACACACTGCTACAGGGAAGATACAGGTAACTAACACACTGCTACACTGTTACAGGGAAGATACAGGTAACTAACACACTGCTACAGGGAAGATACAGGTAACTAACACACTGTTACACTGTTACAGGGAAGATACAGGTAACTAACACACTGCTACACTGCTACAGGGAAGATACAGGTAACTAACACACTGTTACACTGTTACAGGGAAGATACAGGTAACTAACACACTGCTACACTGCTACAGGGAAGATACAGGTAACTAACACACTGTTACACTGTTACAGGGAAGATACAGGTAACTAACACACTGCTACACTGCTACAGGGAAGATACAGGTAACTAACACACTGTTACACTGTTACAGGGGAGATACAGGTAACTAACACACTGTTACACTGTTACAGGGAAGATACAGGTAACTAACACACTGTTACACTGTTACAGGGAAGATACAGGTAACTAACACACTGCTACACTGCTACAGGGAAGATACAGGTAACTAACACACTGCTACAGGGGAAGATACAGGTAACTAACACACTGCTACAGGGAAGATACAGGTAACTAACACACTGCTACACTGCTACAGGGAAGATACAGGTAACTAACACACTGCTACAGGGAAGATACAGGTAACTAACACACTGCTACAGGGAAGATACAGGTAACTAACACACTGTTACACTGCTACAGGGAAGATACAGGTAACTAACACACTGTTACACTGTTACAGGGGAAGATACAGGTAACTAACACACTGCTACAGGGAAGATACAGGTAACTAACACACTGTTACACTGCTACAGGGAAGATACAGGTAACTAACACACTGCTACAGGGAAGATACAGGTAACTAACACACTGCTACAGGGAAGATACAGGTAACTAACACACTGTTACACTGTTACAGGGAAGATACAGGTAACTAACACACTGCTACAGGGAAGATACAGGTAACTAACACACTGTTACAGGGGAAGATACAGGTAACTAACACACTGCTACAGGGGAAGATACAGGTAACTAACACACTGCTACAGGGAAGATACAGGTAACTAACACACTGTTACACTGCTACAGGGAAGATACAGGTAACTAACACACTGTTACACTGTTACAGGGAAGATACAGGTAACTAACACACTGTTACACTGTTACAGGGAAGATACAGGTAACTAACACACTGCTACACTGCTACAGGGAAGATACAGGTAACTAACACACTGCTACAGGGGAAGATACAGGTAACTAACACACTGCTACAGGGAAGATACAGGTAACTAACACACTGTTACACTGCTACAGGGAAGATACAGGTAACTAACACACTGTTACACTGCTACAGGGGAAGATACAGGTAACTAACACACTGTTACAGGGTAGATACAGGTAACTAACACACTGCTACAGGGAAGATACAGGTAACTAACACACTGTTACACTGTTACAGGGAAGATACAGGTAACTAACACACTGCTACACTGCTACAGGGAAGATACAGGTAACTAACACACTGTTACACTGTTACAGGGAAGATACAGGTAACTAACACACTGCTACACTGCTACAGGGAAGATACAGGTAACTAACACACTGCTACACTGTTACAGGGGAAGATACAGGTAACTAACACACTGCTACAGGGAAGATACAGGTAACTAACACACTGTTACAGGGAAGATACAGGTAACTAACACACTGCTACAGGGAAGATACAGGTAACTAACACACTGCTACAGGGAAGATACAGGTAACTAACACACTGCTACACTGTTACAGGGAAGATACAGGTAACTAACACACTGCTACAGGGAAGATACAGGTAACTAACACACTGTTACACTG
Source organism: Salmo salar (assembly GCF_965601325.2). Lineage (NCBI taxonomy): Eukaryota > Metazoa > Chordata > Actinopteri > Salmoniformes > Salmonidae > Salmo > Salmo salar. Next base: position 99,316,814 of record NC_138308.1, on the reverse strand, counting down.
TTACAGGGAAGATACAGGTAACTAACACACTGCTACACTGCTACAGGGAAGATACAGGTAACTAACACACTGTTACACTGTTACAGGGAAGATACAGGTAACTAACACACTGCTACACTGCTACAGGGAAGATACAGGTAACTAACACACTGTTACACTGTTACAGGGAAGATACAGGTAACTAACACACTGCTACACTGCTACAGGGAAGATACAGGTAACTAACACACTGTTACACTGTTACAGGGGAGATACAGGTAACTAACACACTGTTACACTGTTACAGGGAAGATACAGGTAACTAACACACTGTTACACTGTTACAGGGAAGATACAGGTAACTAACACACTGCTACACGCCGGGAAGATACAGGTAACTAACACACTGCTACAGGGAAGATACAGGTAACTAACACACTGCTACAGGGAAGATACAGGTAACTAACACACTGCTACACTGCTACAGGGAAGATACAGGTAACTAACACACTGCTACAGGGAAGATACAGGTAACTAACACACTGCTACAGGGAAGATACAGGTAACTAACACACTGCTACAGGGAAGATACAGGTAACTAACACACTGTTACACTGCTACAGGGAAGATACAGGTAACTAACACACTGCTACAGGGAAGATACAGGTAACTAACACACTGTTACACTGTTACAGGGAAGATACAGGTAACTAACACACTGTTACACTGTTACAGGGAAGATACAGGTAACTAACACACTGTTACACTGTTACAGGGGAAGATACAGGTAACTAACACACTGTTACACTGTTACAGGGGAAGATACAGGTAACTAACACACTGTTACACTGTTACAGGGAAGATACAGGTAACTAACACACTGCTACAGGGAAGATACAGGTAACTAACACACTGTTACAGGGGAAGATACAGGTAACTAACACACTGCTACAGGGGAAGATACAGGTAACTAACACACTGCTACAGGGAAGATACAGGTAACTAACACACTGTTACACTGCTACAGGGAAGATACAGGTAACTAACACACTGTTACACTGTTACAGGGAAGATACAGGTAACTAACACACTGTTACACTGTTACAGGGAAGATACAGGTAACTAACACACTGCTACACTGCTACAGGGAAGATACAGGTAACTAACACACTGCTACAGGGGAAGATACAGGTAACTAACACACTGCTACAGGGAAGATACAGGTAACTAACACACTGTTACACTGCTACAGGGAAGATACAGGTAACTAACACACTGTTACACTGCTACAGGGGAAGATACAGGTAACTAACACACTGTTACAGGGTAGATACAGGTAACTAACACACTGCTACAGGGAAGATACAGGTAACTAACACACTGTTACACTGTTACAGGGAAGATACAGGTAACTAACACACTGCTACAGGGTAGATACAGGTAACTAACACACTGCTACAGGGAAGATACAGGTAACTAACACACTGCTACAGGGAAGATACAGGTAACTAACACACTGCTACAGGGAAGATACAGGTAACTAACACACTGTTACAGGGAAGATACAGGTAACTAACACACTGCTACAGGGGAAGATACAGGTAACTAACACACTGCTACAGGGAAGATACAGGTAACTAACACACTGTTACACTGTTACAGGGGAAGATACAGGTAACTAACACACTGCTACACTGTTACAGGGAAGATACAGGTAACTAACACACTGCTACACTGCTACAGGGGAAGATACAGGTAACTAACACACTGTTACAGGGTAGATACAGGTAACTAACACACTGCTACAGGGAAGATACAGGTAACTAACACACTGCTACAGGGAAGATACAGGTAACTAACACACTGTTACAGGGGAAGATACAGGTAACTAACACACTGCTACACGGGAAGATACAGGTAACTAACACACTGTTACAGGGAAGATACAGGTAACTAACACACTGCTACACTGCTACAGGGGAAGATACAGGTAACTAACACACTGTTACAGGGTAGATACAGGTAACTAACACACTGCTACAGGGAAGATACAGGTAACTAACACACTGCTACAGGGAAGATACAGGTAACTAACACACTGTTACAGGGTAGATACAGGTAACTAACACACTGCTACAGGGAAGATACAGGTAACTAACACACTGCTACAGGGAAGATACAGGTAACTAACACACTGTTACAGGGTAGATACAGGTAACTAACACACTGCTACAGGGAAGATACAGGTAACTAACACACTGCTACAGGGAAGATACAGGTAACTAACACACTGCTACAGGGAAGAGACAGGTAACTAACACACTGCTACAGGGAAGATACAGGTAACTAACACACTGTTACAGGGAAGATACAGGTAACTAACACACTGTTACACTGTTACAGGGAAGATACAGGTAACTAACACACTGCTACAGGGAAGATACAGGTAACTAACACACTGTTACAGGGAAGATACAGGTAACTAACACACTGTTACAGGGAAGATACAGGTAACTAACACACTGTTACACTGTTACAGGGGAAGATACAGGTAACTAACACACTGCTACAGGGAAGATACAGGTAACTAACACACTGTTACACTGTTACAGGGAAGATACAGGTAACTAACACACTGCTACAGGGAAGATACAGGTAACTAACACACTGCTACACTGCTACAGGGAAGATACAGGTAACTAACACACTGCTACAGGGAAGATACAGGTAACTAACACACTGTTACACTGTTACAGGGAAGATACAGGTAACTAACACACTGCTACACTGCTACAGGGAAGATACAGGTAACTAACACACTGTTACACTGTTACAGGGGGAGATACAGGTAACTAACACACTGTTACACTGTTACAGGGAAGATACAGGTAACTAACACACTGTTACACTGTTACAGGGAAGATACAGGTAACTAACACACTGCTACACTGCTACAGGGAAGATACAGGTAACTAACACACTGCTACAGGGGAAGATACAGGTAACTAACACACTGCTACAGGGAAGATACAGGTAACTAACACACTGTTACACTGCTACAGGGAAGATACAGGTAACTAACACACTGCTACACTGCTACAGGGGAAGATACAGGTAACTAACACACTGCTACAGGGAAGATACAGGTAACTAACACACTGTTACAGGGGAAGATACAGGTAACTAACACACTGCTACAGGGAAGATACAGGTAACTAACACACTGTTACACTGCTACAGGGAAGATACAGGTAACTAACACACTGTTACACTGTTACAGGGGAAGATACAGGTAACTAACACACTGCTACAGGGGAAGATACAGGTAACTAACACACTGTTACAGGGAAGATACAGGTAACTAACACACTGCTACAGGGAAGATACAGGTAACTAACACACTGCTACACTGCTACAGGGAAGATACAGGTAACTAACACACTGCTACAGGGAAGATACAGGTAACTAACACACTGTTACACTGTTACAGGGAAGATACAGGTAACTAACACACTGCTACACTGTTACAGGGGGAGATACAGGTAACTAACACACTGTTACACTGTTACAGGGAAGATACAGGTAACTAACACACTGTTACACTGTTACAGGGAAGATACAGGTAACTAACACACTGTTACACTGTTACAGGGAAGATACAGGTAACTAACACACTGCTACACTGCTACAGGGAAGATACAGGTAACTAACACACTGCTACAGGGAAGATACAGGTAACTAACACACTGCTACAGGGAAGATACAGGTAACTAACACACTGTTACACTGCTACAGGGGAAGATACAGGTAACTAACACACTGTTACAGGGTAGATACAGGTAACTAACACACTGTTACACTGTTACAGGGAAGATACAGGTAACTAACACACTGCTACAGGGTAGATACAGGTAACTAACACACTGCTACAGGGAAGATACAGGTAACTAACACACTGCTACAGGGAAGATACAGGTAACTAACACACTGCTACAGGGAAGATACAGGTAACTAACACACTGTTACACTGCTACAGGGAAGATACAGGTAACTAACACACTGCTACAGGGAAGATACAGGTAACTAACACACTGCTACAGGGAAGATACAGGTAACTAACACACTGTTACACTGCTACAGGGAAGATACAGGTAACTAACACACTGTTACAGGGGAAGATACAGGTAACTAACACACTGCTACAGGGAAGATACAGGTAACTAACACACTGTTACACTGCTACAGGGAAGATACAGGTAACTAACACACTGCTACAGGGGAAGATACAGGTAACTAACACACTGTTACAGGGAAGATACAGGTAACTAACACACTGCTACAGGGAAGATACAGGTAACTAACACACTGTTACACTGCTACAGGGAAGATACAGGTAACTAACACACTGCTACACTGCTACAGGGGAAGATACAGGTAACTAACACACTGTTACAGGGTAGATACAGGTAACTAACACACTGCTACAGGGAAGATACAGGTAACTAACACACTGCTACAGGGAAGATACAGGTAACTAACACACTGTTACAGGGGAAGATACAGGTAACTAACACACTGCTACAGGGAAGATACAGGTAACTAACACACTGTTACACTGCTACAGGGAAGATACAGGTAACTAACACTCTGCTACAGGGAAGATACAGGTAACTAACACACTGTTACACTGCTACAGGGAAGATACAGGTAACTAACACACTGCTACAGGGAAGATACAGGTAACTAACACACTGTTACACTGCTACAGGGTAGATACAGGTAACTAACACACTGTTACACTGCTACAGGGAAGATACAGGTAACTAACACACTGTTACACTGCTACAGGGAAGATACAGGTAACTAACACACTGTTACAGGTAAGATACAGGTAACTAACACACTGCTACAGGGGAGATACAGGTAACTAACACACTGTTACAGGGAAGATACAGGTAACTAACACACTGCTACAGGGAAGATACAGGTAACTAACACACTGCTACAGGGAAGATACAGGTAACTAACACACTGTTACACTGCTACAGGGAAGATACAGGTAACTAACACACTGTTACACTGCTACAGGGAAGATACAGGTAACTAACACACTGCTACAGGGGAAGATACAGGTAACTAACACACTGTTACAGGGGAAGATACAGGTAACTAACACACTGCTACAGGGGAAGATACAGGTAACTAACACACTGCTACAGGGAAGATACAGGTAACTAACACACTGTTACACTGCTACAGGGAAGATACAGGTAACTAACACACTGTTACACTGCTACAGGGAAGATACAGGTAACTAACACACTGTTACAGGGAAGATACAGGTAACTAACACACTGTTACACTGCTACAGGGAAGATACAGGTAACTAACACACTGCTACAGGGAAGATACAGGTAACTAACACACTGTTACACTGCTACAGGGAAGATACAGGTAACTAACACACTGTTACACTGCTACACATCCACACATAAAGCACAACCAATAGTTCCCTCTCGCTCTCCCACCCCTCTCTCTCTCTCGTTCCCGCCCCCACCTCTCTCCCTCCCCCTTTCTCTCTCCTTCCCTCTCCTTCCCTCCCCATCTCTCTCCCTCTCTCCCTTTCTCTCTCCTTCTCTCCCCATCCCTCTCCTTCTTTCCTTCCCTCCCCATCCCTCTCCTTCTCTCCTTCCCTCTCTCTCTCTCCCTAGATGTACGGTGCTCAGCTTGAGGAGGCCCGTCAGAGACTATCCTCACTAGAGAAAGAACGCAGCCAGCTAACCAATGACCTCGTCATGCTCCAGAAAACCCTAACCCAGTCTGACCTCCATGGGTCAACCCTGCTCTCAGCCTGCACCCTACTGGCTGGGGCGCTCACACACCTCACGCACGCCACACACACACTCCGCACACAGAAAACTCTCCTCACGCGCCGCTTGGCGGAGCGAGAGGGCCTTGAGATGGAGGTTAGAACACTAGTACAAGCTCTGGGGGAGGGAAGAGGAGAGGGGGATGAGGAGAGGAAGAGAGGAGGGGTGAGGAGGTGGAGAAGGTGTGTGGTGTGTGTGATAGCTGTGAACAGGTTGTGTGTGTTGGGACGGGGGAGTAGGCTGGTGTTTAGGGTGGGTGGGCAGGGGTACCCCTTTATAGGAGTGCATGTTTCAGTCTTCCCTCCTCTGGAAGAGAGAGAGAAGGACTCAACACCGCCATCTAAAGGTGAGCAGGACAATGACACAACTGCACTGTGAAATTATTATTTAGAAGATATTTGTGAATGTTTGGATTGAAAACCTACAGGACAGTAGGTCTGCAGGAAGAGGGTTGGGCTGCCCTGGTATACAGCTACGGTCAAAAGTCACTTTTTGTAACCGGTTAGGAGAATTTACATAGCAGGTTAGGAGAATTAACGTAGCAGGTTAGGGAGAATTAATGTAGCAGGTTAGGAGAATTAACGGAGCAGGTTAGGAGAATTAACGGAGCAGGTTAGGAGAATTAACGGAGCAGGTTAGGAGAATTAATGTAGCAGGTTAGGAGAATTAATGTAGCAGGTTAGGAGAATTAACGTAGCAGGTTAGGAGAATTAATGTAGCAGGTTAGGAGAATTAACGGAGCAGGTTAGGAGAATTAATGTAGCAGGTTAGGAGAATTAACGGAGCAGGTTAGGGAGAATTAATGTAGCAGGTTAGGGAGAATTAATGTAGCAGGTTAGGAGAATTAGGTTAAGGTTAGGAAAAGGGTTAAGGTTAGCTAAAATGCAAGAAATGTGCTGTATTCAATCTAGCCATAACCTTTTTGGACAGCTGAAGCAAGGTACACAATTCTTCTTTAGGAAAATGACAATTTCTGGTAAAATAACTTGTAGAGCCAGAAATATTGGATGAAAAAGTACTATGTTTAAAAACAGCAAGATTTCTCTCGGGAATGAACTATGAAGCGATGAATGTATGGATGGGATAATATCATATTGACCCGTTCTCTCTGGCTCTCTCAGGTGAAGAAGATGATGGTGATGAAGGTAGAGGAACACTGTGTGTGAGGTGGCTCCGTCGTAAAGATATCTCCTCCTTCATCTTGTCTTCCATGGCTGAACTACAAGAGGCCTTAGAAAACACAGGTAACTCACTCTCTCTCTCAAACACACACACACACACACACACACACACACACACACACACGAGAGAGAGAGAGTTAGCTAGCGCAAACTGGTGGAGGAATCTGGAGGTAGTGAACCAGCAGTCGGAAGGTTACTGTCTTCTATATCCCAGGTGTTATCTACCTGCTCCGTGGTTACTGTCTTCTATATCCCAGGTGTTATCTACCTGCTCCATGGTTACCGTGTGGTTACCGTCTTCTATATCCCAGGTGTTATCTACCTGCTCCGTGGTTACTGTCTTCTATATCCCAGGTGTTATCTACCTGCTCCGTGGTTACCGTCTTCTATATCCCAGGTGTTATCTACCTGCTCCGTGGTTACCGTCTTCTATATCCCAGGTGTTATCTACCTGCTGCGTGGTTACCGTCTTCTATATCCCAGGTGTTATCTACCTGCTCCGTGGTTACTGTCTTCTATATCCCAGGTGTTATCTACCTGCTCCGTGGTTACCGTCTTCTATATCCCAGGTGTTATCTACCTGCTGCGTGGTTACCGTCTTCTATATCCCAGGTGTTATCTACCTGCTCCGTGGTTACTGTCTTCTATATCCCAGGTGTTATCTACCTGCTCCGTGGTTACCGTCTTCTATATCCCAGGTGTTATCTACCTGCTCCGTGGTTACTGTCTTCTATATCCCAGGTGTTATCTACCTGCTCCGTGGTTACTGTCTTCTATATCCCAGGTGTTATCTACCTGCTGCGTGGTTACTGTCTTCTATATCCCAGGTGTTATCTACCTGCTCCGTGGTTACTGTCTTCTATATCCCAGGTGTTATCTACCTGCTGCGTGGTTACTGTCTGCTATATCCCAGGTGTTATCTACCTGCTCCATGGTTACCGTGTGGTTACCGTCTTCTATATCCCAGGTGTTATCTACCTGCTCCGTGGTTACTGTCTTCTATATCCCAGGTGTTATCTACCTGCTCCGTGGTTACTGTCTTCTATATCCCAGGTGTTATCTACCTGCTGCGTGGTTACTGTCTTCTATATCCCAGGTGTTATCTACCTGCTCCATGGTTACCGTGTGGTTACCGTCTTCTATATCCCAGGTGTTATCTACCTGCTCCGTGGTTACTGTCTTCTATATCCCAGGTGTTATCTACCTGCTCCATGGTTACCGTCTTCTATATCCCAGGTGTTATCTACCTGCTCCATGGTTACTGTCTTCTATATCCCAGGTGTTATCTACCTGCTCCGTGGTTACCGTCTTCTATATCCCAGGTGTTATCTACCTGCTCCGTGGTTACTGTCTTCTATATCCCAGGTGTTATCTACCTGCTCCGTGGTTACTGTCTTCTATATCCCAGGTGTTATCTACCTGCTCCATGGTTACCGTGTGGTTACTGTCTTCTATATCCCAGGTGTTATCTACCTGCTGCGTGGTTACCGTCTTCTATATCCCAGGTGTTATCTACCTGCTCCGTGGTTACCGTCTTCTATATCCCAGGTGTTATCTACCTGCTCCGTGGTTACTGTCTTCTATATCCCAGGTGTTATCTACCTGCTCCGTGGTTACTGTCTTCTATATCCCAGGTGTTATCTACCTGCTCCGTGGTTACTGTCTTCTATATCCCAGGTGTTATCTACCTGCTCCGTGGTTACCGTCTTCTATATCCCAGGTGTTATCTACCTGCTCCGTGGTTACTGTCTTCTATATCCCAGGTGTTATCTACCTGCTCCGTGGTTACTGTCTTCTATATCCCAGGTGTTATCTACCTGCTCCGTGGTTACTGTCTTCTATATCCCAGGTGTTATCTACCTGCTCCGTGGTTACCGTGTGGTTACCGTCTTCTATATCCCAGGTGTTATCTACCTGCTCCGTGGTTACCGTGTGGTTACCGTCTTCTATATCCCAGGTGTTATCTACCTGCTCCGTGGTTACTGTCTTCTATATCCCAGGTGTTATCTACCTGCTCCATGGTTACTGTCTTCTATATCCCAGGTGTTATCTACCTGCTCCGTGGTTACCGTCTTCTATATCCCAGGTGTTATCTACCTGCTCCGTGGTTACCGTCTTCTATATCCCAGGTGTTATCTACCTGCTCCGTGGTTACCGTCTTCTATATCCCAGGTGTTATCTACCTGCTCCGTGGTTACTGTCTTCTATATCCCAGGTGTTATCTACCTGCTCCGTGGTTACTGTCTTCTATATGCAAGGTGTTATCTACCTGCTCCGTGGTTACTGTCTTCTATATCCCAGGTGTTATCTACCTGCTCCGTGGTTACCGTCTTCTATATCCCAGGTGTTATCTACCTGCTCCGTGGTTACTGTCTTCTATATCCCAGGTGTTATCTACCTGCTGCGTGGTTACTGTCTTCTATATCCCAGGTGTTATCTACCTGCTGCGTGGTTACTGTCTTCTATATCCCAGGTGTTATCTACCTGCTCCGTGGTTACCGTCTTCTATATCCCAGGTGTTATCTACCTGCTGCGTGGTTACCGTCTTCTATATCCCAGGTGTTATCTACCTGCTGCGTGGTTACCGTCTTCTATATCCCAGGTGTTATCTACCTGCTCCGTGGTTACCGTCTTCTATATCCCAGGTGTTATCTACCTGCTCCGTGGTTACTGTCTTCTGAGTTTTCAGTGAAAACTTAAATGACTAAAACCAGATGTGACGTATTTAGAAGTAAGCATGCAGTTCCCTAAATGTCATGGGGTCATGTCAATGTCATGGGCCCACCATTGATTTTGTTACAGTGTCTGAGTTAGTCAGATGGTACAATAACACGGCATAAGCCATGGCAAAATGGGTAGAATTGCAGGAAATTTGCTTTCGAGAAGCAACATTTTGTCTGTGCGACCAAGACGAGGTCCTCTAAGGACAATGACCCATAACACACCTCCAGGCTGTGTAAGGGCTATTTGACCAAGAAGGAGAAGTGATGGAGTGTTGCATCAGATGATCTGGCTTCCACAATCACCTGACCTCAACCCAATTGAGATGGTTTGGGATGAGTTGGACCGCAGAGTGAAGGAAAAGCAGCCAACAAGTCCTCAGCATATGTGGGAACTCCTTCAAGACTGTTGGAAAAGCATTCCAGGTGAAGCTGGTTGAGAGAATGTCAAGAGTGTGCAAAGCTGTCATCAAGGCAAAGGGTGGCTACTTTGAAGAATCTCAAATATATTTAGATTTGTTTTAACTTTTTTTTTTTGGTTACTACATGATCATTGGTTATTTCATAGTTTTGGATGTCTTCACTATTATTCTACAATGTAGAAAATAGTAAAAATAAAGAAAAACCCTTGAATGAGTAGGTGTGTCCAAACTTTTGACTGGTACTGTATATATAAATACACACAGTGCATTCGGAAAGTATTCAGACCCCTTTGACTTATTCCACATTTTGTTTCCGATACTGTATTGTCTGTGTCTCTTTCTCCTCCAGTTTCTTCCTCTCGGGTAGTATTGTCTGCCGCTCGTAACAGTCTGTCCCACCTCCTGGACCACCTCCTCACCCCCTCAGACCAAGGGTCCAATCTCACACCCTATGGTGTGAACAAGGGTACTCTGGTTAGTAGGCTGGGACAGGGCCTACACCGACTCACGGCCAAACAGTTGAGCAGTAAGGTTAGTAGTGGTCTATAACAATGTATTTCATAGAGAATATATATATATATATTATTATTATTTTGACTTACTCTGTTGACTACCTGAGTTCGAGGTTGCCACGGGAACAAGAGTGACATTCTAGATTGAAGTCCAGGACTGGATCAACAGTCCACCAGAATGGGCACTACAGGAATTATTTTGAACAGAGTTATTTTTGTGTTTTAAGCCGTTTTTAGGAGGACATTTTGAATGCTCTCCCCCCCCCCCCCCCGTCTCCCAACTGTAACACTGTTTAAACCCCCTAACCTGGGTCCCCTGCTGTTTAACCCCCTAACCTGGGTCCTCTACTGTTTAAACCCCCCTAACCTGGGTCCTCTACTGTTTAAACCCCCTAACCTGGGTCCTCTGCTGTTTAACCCCCCCTAACCTGGGTCCTCTGCTGTTTAACCCCCTAACCTGGGTCCCCTGCTGTTTAAACCCCCTAACCTGGGTCCTAAACCCCCTAACCTGGGTCCCCTGCTGTTTAAACCCCCCTAACCTGGGTCCCCTGCTGTTTAACCCCCCTAACCTGGGTCCCCTGCTGTTTAAACCCCCTAACCTGGGTCCCCTGCTGTTTAAACCCCCTAACCTGGGTCCCCTGCTGTTTAAACCTCCTAACCTGGGTCCCCTGCTGTTTTAACCCCCTAACCTGGGTCCCCAACAGGTTAAACCCCCCTAACCTGGGTCCTCTGCTGTTAAACCCCCTAACCTGGGTCCTCTGCTGTTTAACCCCCTAACCTGGGTCCCCTGCTGTTTAAACCCCCTAACCTGGGTCCTAACCCCCCTAACCTGGGTCCCCTGCTGTTTAAACCCCCTAACCTGGGTCCCCTGCTGTTTAAACCCCCTAACCTGGGTCCTAACCCCCCTAACCTGGGTCCCCTGCTGTTTAACCCCCTAACCTGGGTCCCCAACAGGTTAAACCCCCCTAACCTGGGTCCTCTGCTGTTTAACCCCCCCTAACCTGGGTCCTCTGCTGTTTAAACCCCCTAACCTGGGTCCCCTGCTGTTTAAACCCCCTAACCTGGGTCCCCAACAGGTTAAACCCCCCTAACCTGGGTCCTCTACTGATTAAACCCCCTAACCTGGGTCCTCTGCTGTTTAACCCCCTAACCTGGGTCCTCTACTGTTTAACCCCCTAACCTGGGTCCTCTACTGTTTAAACCCCCCTAACCTGGGTCCTCTACTGTTTAAACCCCCCTAACCTGGGTCCTCTACTGTTTAAACCCCCCTAACCTGGGTCCCCTGCTGTTTACCCCCCCCTAACCTGGGTCCCCTACTGTTTAACCCCCTAACCTGGGTCCCCAACAGGTTAAACCTCCTAACCTGGGTCCTCTGCTGTTTAACCCCCTAACCTGGGTCCTCTGCTGTTTAAACCCCCCTAACCTGGGTCCCCTGCTGTTTAACCCCCTAACCTGGGTCCCCAACAGGTTAAACCCCCCTAACCTGGGTCCCCTGCTGTTTAAACCCCCCTAACCTGGGTCCTCTGTTGTTTAAACCCCCTAACCTGGGTCCCCTGCTGTTTAACCCCCTAACCTGGGTCCCCTACTGTTTAAACCCCCTAACCTGGGTCCTCTACTGTTTAAACCCCCTAACCTGGGTCCCCTGCTGTTTAACCCCCTAACCTGGGTCCCCTGCTGTTTAACCCCCCCTAACCTGGGTCCTCTACTGTTTAACCCCCTAACCTGGGTCCTCTACTGTTTAAACCCCCCTAACCTGGGTCCTCTGCTGTTTAAACCCCCCTAACCTGGGTCCTCTACTGTTTAAACCCCCCTAACCTGGGTCCCCTGCTGTTTAACCCCCTAACCTGGGTCCTCTACTGATTAAACCCCATAACCTGGGTCCTCTGCTGTTTAACCCCCTAACCTGGGTCCTCTGCTGTTTAAACCCCCTAACCTGGGTCCCCTGCTGTTTAACCCCCTAACCTGGGTCCACAACAGGTTAAACCCCCCTAACCTGGGTCCCCAACTGATTAAACCCCCTAACCTGGGTCCTCTGCTGTTTAAACCCCCTAACCTGGGTCCCCTGCTGTTTAAACCCCCTAACCTGGGTCCCCTGCTGTTTAAACCCCCCTAACCTGGGTCCCCTGCTGTTTAAACCCCCCTAACCTGGGTCCTCTGCTGTTTAAACCCCCTAACCTGGGTCCCCAACAGGTTAAACCCCCTAACCTGGGTCCTCTGCTGTTTAAACCCCCCTAACCTGGGTCCTCTGCTGTTTAAACCCCCAACCTGGGTCCTCTGCTGTTTAACCCCCCTAACCTGGGTCCTCTACTGTTTAAACCCCCCTAACCTGGGTCCTCTGCTGTTTAACCCCCCCTAACCTGGGTCCTCTACTGTTTAAACCCCCTAACCTGGGTCCTCTGCTGTTTAAACCCCCTAACCTGGGTCCTCTACTGTTTAAACCCCCTAACCTGGGTCCTCTGCTGTTTAACCCCCTAACCTGGGTCCTCTGCTGTTTAAACCCCCCTAACCTGGGTCCTCTACTGTTTAAACCCCCTAACCTGGGTCCCCTGCTGTTTAACCCCCCCTAACCTGGGTCCTCTGCTGATTAAACCCCCTAACCTGGGTCCTCTGCTGTTTAAACCCCCTAACCTGGGTCCCCTGCTGTTTAACCCCCTAACCTGGGTCCTCTACTGTTTAAACCCCCCTAACCTGTGTCCTCTACTGTTTAAACCCCCCTAACCTGGGTCCTCTGCTGTTTAAACCCCCTAACCTGGGTCCACAACAGGTTAAACCCCCCTAACCTGGGTCCCCAACTGATTAAACCCCCTAACCTGGGTCCTCTGCTGTTTAAACACCCTAACCTGGGTCCCCTGCTGTTTAAACCCCCTAACCTGGGTCCCCTGCTGTTAAACCCCCTAACCTGGGTCCCCTGCTGTTTAAACCCCCTAACCTGGGTCCCCTGCTGTTTAAACCCCCTAACCTGGGTCCCCTGCTGTTTAAACCCCCTAACCTGGGTCCTAACCCCCCTAACCTGGGTCCCCTGCTGTTTAACCCCCTAACCTGGGTCCCCAACAGGTTAAACCCCCCTAACCTGGGTCCTCTGCTGTTAAACCCCCTAACCTGGGTCCTCTGCTGTTTAACCCCCTAACCTGGGTCCCCTGCTGTTTAAACCCCCTAACCTGGGTCCTAACCCCCCTAACCTGGGTCCCCTGCTGTTTAAACCCCCTAACCTGGGTCCTCTGCTGTTTAACCCCCTAACCTGGGTCCCCTGCTGTTTAAACCCCCTAACCTGGGTCCTAAACCCCCTAACCTGGGTCCCCTGCTGTTTAAACCCCCTAACCTGGGTCCCCTGCTGTTTAAACCCCCTAACCTGGGTCCTAAACCCCCTAACCTGGGTCCCCTGCTGTTTAAACCCCCTAACCTGGGTCCCCTGCTGTTTAAACCCCCCTAACCTGGGTCCCCTGCTGTTTTAACCCCCTAACCTGGGTCCCCAACAGGTTAAACCCCCCTAACCTGGGTCCTCTGCTGTTAAACCCCCTAACCTGGGTCCTCTGCTGTTTAACCCCCTAACCTGGGTCCCCTGCTGTTTAAACCCCCTAACCTGGGTCCTAACCCCCCTAACCTGGGTCCCCTGCTGTTTAAACCCCCTAACCTGGGTCCCCTGCTGTTTAAACCCCCTAACCTGGGTCCTAACCCCCCTAACCTGGGTCCCCTGCTGTTTAACCCCCTAACCTGGGTCCCCAACAGGTTAAACCCCCCTAACCTGGGTCCCCTGCTGTTTAACCCCCCTAACCTGGGTCCTCTGTTGTTTAAACCCCCTAACCTGGGTCCCCTGCTGTTTAACCCCCTAACCTGGGTCCTCTACTGTTTAAACCCCCTAACCTGGGTCCCCTGCTGTTTAACCCCCTAACCTGGGTCCCCTGCTGTTTAACCCCCCCTAACCTGGGTCCTCTACTGTTTAACCCCCTAACCTGGGTCCTCTACTGTTTAAACCCCCCTAACCTGGGTCCTCTACTGTTTAAACCCCCCTAACCTGGGTCCCCTGCTGTTTAACCCCCTAACCTGGGTCCTCTACTGATTAAACCCCCTAACCTGGGTCCTCTGCTGTTTAACCCCCTAACCTGGGTCCTCTGCTGTTTAAACCCCCTAACCTGGGTCCCCTGCTGTTTAACCCCCTAACCTGGGTCCACAACAGGTTAAACCCCCCTAACCTGGGTCCCCAACTGATTAAACCCCCTAACCTGGGTCCTCTGCTGTTTAAACCCCCCTAACCTGGGTCCCCTGCTGTTTAAACCCCCTAACCTGGGTCCCCTGCTGTTTAAACCCCCCTAACCTGGGTCCCCTGCTGATTAAACCCCCTAACCTGGGTCCCCTACTGTTTAACCCCCCTAACCTGGGTCCTCTGCTGTTTAAACCCCCTAACCTGGGTCCCCAACAGGTTAAACCCCCTAACCTGGGTCCTCTGCTGTTTAAACCCCCAACCTGGGTCCTCTGCTGTTTAACCCCCCCTAACCTGGGTCCCCAACTGATTAAACCCCCTAACCTGGGTCCTCTGCTGTTTAAACCCCCCTAACCTGGGTCCCCTGCTGTTTAAACCCCCTAACCTGGGTCCCCTGCTGTTTAAACCCCCCTAACCTGGGTCCCCTGCTGATTAAACCCCCTAACCTGGGTCCCCTACTGTTTAACCCCCCTAACCTGGGTCCTCTGCTGTTTAAACCCCCTAACCTGGGTCCCCAACAGGTTAAACCCCCTAACCTGGGTCCTCTGCTGTTTAAACCCCCCTAACCTGGGTCCTCTGCTGTTTAAACCCCCAACCTGGGTCCTCTGCTGTTTAACCCCCTAACCTGGGTCCTCTACTGTTTAAACCCCCAACCTGGGTCCTCTGCTGTTTAACCCCCCCTAACCTGGGTCCTCTACTGTTTAAACCCCCTAACCTGGGTCCTCTGCTGTTTAAACCCCCTAACCTGGGTCCTCTACTGTTTAAACCCCCCTAACCTGGGTCCTCTGCTGTTTAAACCCCCCTAACCTGGGTCCTCTACTGTTTAAACCCCCTAACCTGGGTCCCCTGCTGTTTAACCCCCCCTAACCTGGGTCCTCTGCTGATTAAACCCCCTAACCTGGGTCCCCTGCTGTTTAACCCCCCCTAACCTGGGTCCTCTACTGTTTAAACCCCCTAACCTGGGTCCCCTGCTGATTAAACCCCCTAACCTGGGTCCTCTGCTGTTTAACCCCCTAACCTGGGTCCTCTGCTGTTTAACCCCCTAACCTGGGTCCTCTGCTGTTTAACCCCCTAACCTGGGTCCCCTGCTGTTTAACCCCCTAACCTGGGTCCTCTGCTGTTTAACCCCCTAACCTGGGTCCCCTGCTGTTTAAACCCCCTAACCTGGGTCCCCTGCTGATTAAACCCCCTAACCTGGGTCCTCTGCTGATTAAACCCCCTAACCTGGGTCCCCTGCTGGTTAACCCCCTAACCTGGGTCCCCTGCTGATTAAACCCCCTAACCTGGGTCCTCTGCTGATTAAACCCCCTAACCTGGGTCCCCTGCTGATTAAACCCCCTAACCTGGGTCCTCTGCTGATTAAACCCCCTAACCTGGGTCCTCTGCTGTTTAACCCCCTAACCTGGGTCCTCTGCTGATTAAACCCCCTAACCTGGGTCCCCTGCTGATTAAACCCCCTAACCTGGGTCCTCTGCTGATTAAACCCCCTAACCTGGGTCCTAACCCCCCTAACCTGGGTCCTCTACTGTTTAACCCCCCCTAACCTGGGTCCTAACCCCCTAACCTGGGTCCTAACCCCCCTAACCTGGGTCCTAACCCCCCTAACCTGGGTCCTCTACTGTTTAACCCCCCCTAACCTGGGTCCTAACCCCCTAACCTGGGTCCTAACCCCCCTAACCTGGGTCCTAACCCCCCTAACCTGGGTCCTAACCCCCCTAACCTGGGTCCTAACCCCCCTAACCTGGGTCCTAACCCCCCTAACCTGGGTCCTAACCCCCCTAACCTGGGTCCTAACCCCCCTAACCTGGGTCCTAACCCCCCCTAACCTGGGTCCTAACCCCCCTAACCTGGGTCCTAACCCCCCTAACCTGGGTCCTAACCCCCCTAACCTGGGTCCTAACCCCCCTAACCTGGGTCCTAACCCCCCCTAACCTGGGTCCCTCTGTTAACCCCCTAACCTGGGTCCTAACCCCCCTAACCTGGGTCCTAACCCCCCTAACCTGGGTCCTAACCCCCCTAACCTGGGTCCTAACCCCCCTAACCTGGGTCCTAACCCCCCTAACCTGGGTCCTAACCCCCCTAACCTGGGTCCTAACCCCCCCTAACCTGGGTCCTAACCCCCCTAACCTGGGTCCTAACCCCCCTAACCTGGGTCCCCTCTGTTAACCCCCCTAACCTGGGTCCTAACCCCCCCTAACCTGGGTCCCCCCCTACCTGGGTCCTAACCCCCCTAACCTGGGTCCTAACCCCCCTAACCTGGGTCCTAACCCCCCTAACCTGGGTCCTAACCCCCCTAACCTGGGTCCTAACCCCCCCTAACCTGGGTCCTAACCCCCCTAACCTGGGTCCTAACCCCCCTAACCTGGGTCCTAACCCCCCTAACCTGGGTCCTAACCCCCCTAACCTGGGTCCTAACCCCCCTAACCTGGGTCCTAACCCCCCTAACCTGGGTCCTAACCCCCCTAACCTGGGTCCTAACCCCCTAACCTGGGTCCTAACCCCCCTAACCTGGATCCTAACCCCCCTAACCTGGGTCCTAACCCCCCTAACCTGGGTCCTAACCCCCCTAACCTGGATCCTAACCCCCCTAACCTGGGTCCTAACCCCCCTAACCTGGGTCCTAACCCCCCTAACCTGGATCCTAACCCCCCTAACCTGGGTCCTAACCCCCCCTAACCTGGGTCCTAACCCCCCTAACCTGGGTCCTAACCCCCCTAACCTGGGTCCTAACCCCCCCTAACCTGGGTCCTAACCCCCCTAACCTGGGTCCTAACCCCCCTAACCTGGGTCCTAACCCCCCTAACCTGGGTCCTAACCCCCCTAACCTGGGTCCTCTGCTGATTAACCCCCCTAACCTGGGTCCTAACCCCCCCTAACCTGGGTCCTAACCCCCTAACCTGGGTCCTAACCCCCCTAACCTGGGTCCTAACCCCCCTAACCTGGGTCCTAACCCCCCTAACCTGGGTCCTCTGCATGCCTCAGGACTGAGTTAGCCCTCTGAACTAAAGCCCTTGGCATTAGCTCCGAGGTCAAATGTTAGTCTTCAGTCTTAACTGACTTCATCCGTATGCATCCAGGGAATACAGTGGCAGTACATGAACGTATACACCAGTTTGTAAGTCGCTCTGGATAAGAGCGTCTGCTAAATGACTTAAATGTAAATGTATACAGGTAACTGTCAGAATAAAGGAGACCCCAACATAAAGTACCTCAGCAGGGCGTTCGAGCCACCAGAACAGCTTCCATGCACCTTGGCACAGATCCTTTCTGCGACCCTATTGGAGGGATGAGACACCATTCTTCTTCTACCAGAAATTCCATCATGTGGTGTTTTGTTGTTGTTGTTGATGACGGTGGTGGAAAACCCTGTCTCAGGCACCGCTCCAGAATCTACCGTAAGTGTTCAATCGGGTTGAGATCTGGTGACTGAGACGGCCATGGTGCATACAGGAAGTATTCAGACCCCTCGATTATTTACACATTTTGTTTCGTTTACAGCTTTATTCTAAAATGGATTAAATTGTATTTTTTTCCCTCATCAATCTACAAACAATACCCCATAACGACAAAGCAAAAACAGGTTTTAAGACATTTTTGCAAATGTATTAATAAAAAAAAACTGAAATATTACATTTACATAAGTATTCAGACCCTTTACTCAGTACTTTGTTGAAGCACCTTTGGCAGCGATTACAGCCTCGAGTCTTCTAGGGTATGACGATACAAGCTTGGCACACCTGTATTTGGGGAGTTTCTCCCATTCTTCTCTGCAGATCCTCTCAAGCTCTGTCAGGTTGGATGGGGAGCGTCGCTGCACAGCTATTTTCAGGTTTCTCCAGAGATGTTCGATCAGGTTCAAGTCAGGGCTCTGGCTGGGCCACTCAAGGACATTCAGTGACTTGTCCCAAAGCCACTCTTGTTGTCTTGGCTGTGTGTTTAGGGTCGTTGTCCTGTTGGAAGGTGAACCTTCTACCCAGTCTGAGGTCCTGAGCGCTCTGGAGCAGGTTTTCATCAATGATCTCTCTGTACTTTGCTCTGTTGATCTTTCCGTCGATCCTGACTAGTCTCCCAGTCCCTGCCGCTGAAAAACATCCCCACAACATGATGCTGCCACCACCATGCTTCACCGTAGGGATGGTGCCAGGATTCCTCCAGACGTGACGCTTGGCATTCAGGCAAAGAGTTCAATCTTGGTTTCATCAGACCAGAGAATCTTGTTTCTCATGGTCTGAGTCGTTTAGGTGCCTTTTGGCAAACTCCAAGCGGGCTGTCATGTGACTTTTACTGAGGAGTGGCTTCCGTCTGGCCACTCTACCATAAAGGCCTGATTGGTGGAGTGCTGCAGAGATGGTTGTCCGTCTGTAAGGTTCTCCCATCTCCACAGAGGAACTCTGGAGCTCTGTCAGAGTGACCATCAGGTTCTTGGTCACCTCCCTGACTAAGGCCCTTCTCCCCTGATTGCTCAGTTTGGCCGGGCGGCCAGCTCTAGGAAGAGCCTTGGTTCCAAACTTCTTCCAATTAAGAATGATGGAGGCCAATGTGTTCTTGGGGACCTTCAATGTTGCAGAAATGTTTTGGTACCCTTCCCCAGATCTGTGCCTCGACACAATCCTGTCTCTGAGCTCTACGGACAATTCCTTCAACCTCATGGCTTGGTTTTAGCTCTGACATGCTCTGTCAAGTGTGGGACCTTATATAGACAGGTATGTGCCTTTCCAAATCATGTCCAAGCAATTGAATTTACCACAGGTGGACTCCAATCAAGTTGTAGAAACATCTCAAGGATGATCAATGATCAATGCACCTGAGCTCAATTTCGAGTCTGATAGCAAAGAGTCTGAATATTTAAGTAAATAAGTAAGTAAATAATCTGTTTTATATTATTAATACATTTGCAAACATTTCTAAAAAAAACTATTTTCGCTTTGTCATTATAGGGTATTGTGTGTAGATTGATGAGGGGAAAAACTTTAATTTAACCTATTTTAAAAATAAGGTTGTACATATATCATAATGTGTAAAAAGTCCAGGGGTCTGAATACTTTCCAAATGCACTGTGTGTATTGAATTCAGAGCATCTTGTCATCGATTCTACGAGTGTCTTGAACTCATTTGTTGATGTTGGTGGAAACCGCTCAGGCGTCGCCCCAGAGTTGTTCAGCTGGGTGGAGATCTGGTGCCCTGTGGATGGGGACGTTATCATCATCCTACTGTATGTGTGCATAGACACGGTAGCCAAAATAATGGCCTGCCCAGCATTATTATACATGACCCTAAGCATGATGGGATGTTTCATTGTTTAATTAACTCAGGAACCACACCTGTTGTGGAAGCAAAGTGTTCCCGTTGTTTTGGCAGTTACCTGTAGATAGTATTAAATCTATTAAACTGTATGTTAACCCAGTCCCCGCGTCCCGTCCCGCGTCCCCTATGTCGTCTTGTCTCTCAGTGTCTGGTGGTTTCGCTGCAGCAACACTTCCTGGTTTTCACCCACCGGCTGCACTCCGCTGAGGTGGAGAGGCGGAGCCTGAGGTTAGAGGTCGCACGCCTCAAACGTGTCACCAAGGACGACCGAGGACCGTGCCGCAAGGTCCCCGATGTCCACCTGGTGAGCGACCTCACTAATTCCTGTCGGTGTATGTGGAACTATTTAACTGTGTGTGTGTGTGTGTGTGTGTGTGTGTGTGTGTGTGTGTGTGTGTGTGTGTGTGTGTGTGTGTGTGTGTGTGTGTGTGTGTGTGTGTGTGTGTGTGTGTGTGTGTGTGTGTGTGT
>NC_138308.1:99236160-99291160 GCF_965601325.2 Salmo salar | reverse complement strand
CCCCCTAACTCTAACCCTCTACCCCCCCCTAACTCTAACCCTCTACCCCCCCCCTAACTCTAACCCTCTACCCCCCCTAACTCTAACCCTCTACCCCCCCCTAACTCTAACCCTCTACCCCCCCCTTCTCTCCCCCCAAGAGTCTGTCAGAAGCTCGTCAGGAGGTGCGTCAGAAGGAGCAGTCTCTAAGGGTTCTGGGTAAACACCTGTCGGGCCTACAGCAGGAGAAGAAGAGTCTGGAGGAGAACGTCAGACACGCGGAGGAGGCGCTATGCATGGCAGCCAAGTACGCACTAAACCCTACACACTAAACCCTACACACTAAACCCTACACACTATACCCTACACACTAAACCCTACACACTAAACCCTACACACTAAACCCTACGCACTATACCCTACGCACTATACCCTACGCACTAAACCCTACACACTAAACCCTACACACTAAACCCTACACACTAAACCCTACGCACTATACCCTACGCACTATACCCTACACACTATACCCTACGCACTATACCCTACGCACTAAACCCTACAGACTAAACCCTACGCACTATACCCTACGCACTAAACCCTACACACTATACCCTACACACTAAACCCTACGCACTATACCCTACGCACTAAACCCTACACACTATACCCTACACACTAAACCCTACACACTATACCCTACACACTAAACCCTACGCACTATACCCTACGCACTATACCCTATGCACTATACCCTACACACTAAACCCTACACACTAAACCCTACACACTATACCCTACACACTAAACCCTACGCACTATACCCTACACACTAAACCCTACACACTAAACCCTACGCACTATACCCTACACACTAAACCCTACGCACTGTACCCTACACACTAAACCCTACACACTAAACCCTACGCACTATACCCTACGCACTATACCCTACGCACTATACCCTACGCACTATACCCTACACACTAAACCCTACGCACTATACCCTACGCACTATACCCTACGCACTATACCCTACACACTATACCCTACGCACTATACCCTACGCACTATACTATACCCTACACACTATACCCTACGCACTATACCCTACGCACTAAACCCTACGCACTATGCATGGCAGCCAAGTACGCACTATACCCTACGCACTATACCCTACACACTAAACCCTACGCACTATACCCCTACGCACTATACCCTACACACTAAACCCTACGCACTATACCCTACACACTATACCCTACACACTATACCCTACGCACTATACCCTACGCACTATACCCTACACACTAAACCCTACGCACTGTACCCTACGCACTAAACCCTACACACTATACCCTACACACTGTACCCTACGCACTAAACCCTACGCACTATACCCTACACACTGTACCCTACGCACTAAACCCTACACACTGTACCCTACGCACTAAACCCTACGCACTATACCCTACGCACTATACCCTACGCACTATACCCTACGCACTGTACCCTACACACTAAACCCTACACACTATACCCTACACACTGTACCCTACGCACTAAACCCTACGCACTATACCCTACGCACTATACCCTACGCACTATACCCTACGCACTGTACCCTACACACTAAACCCTACGCACTAAACCCTACGCACTATACCCTACGCACTATACCCTACACACTAAACCCTACGCACTATACCCTACGCACTATACCCTACGCACTATACCCTACACACTATACCCTACGCACTATACCCTACGCACTAAACCCTACACACTAAACCCTACGCACTATACCCTACACACTAAACCCTACACACTAAACCCTACGCACTATACCCTACACACTAAACCCTACGCACTGTACCCTACACACTAAACCCTACACACTAAACCCTACGCACTATACCCTACGCACTATACCCTACGCACTATACCCTACGCACTATACCCTACACACTAAACCCTACGCACTATACCCTACGCACTAAACCCTACGCACTATACCCTACGCACTATACCCTACGCACTATACCCTACACACTATACCCTACGCACTATACCCTACGCACTATACTATACCCTACACACTATACCCTACGCACTATACCCTACGCACTAAACCCTACGCACTATACCCTACGCACTATACCCTACGCACTAAACCCTACGCACTATACCCTACGCACTATACCCTACACACTAAACCCTACGCACTATACCCTACACACTATACCCTACACACTATACCCTACGCACTATACCCTACGCACTATACCCTACACACTAAACCCTACGCACTGTACCCTACGCACTAAACCCTACACACTATACCCTACACACTGTACCCTACGCACTAAACCCTACGCACTATACCCTACACACTGTACCCTACGCACTAAACCCTACACACTGTACCCTACGCACTAAACCCTACGCACTATACCCTACGCACTATACCCTACGCACTATACCCTACGCACTGTACCCTACACACTAAACCCTACACACTATACCCTACACACTGTACCCTACGCACTAAACCCTACGCACTATACCCTACGCACTATACCCTACGCACTATACCCTACGCACTGTACCCTACACACTAAACCCTACGCACTATACCCTACGCACTAAACCCTACGCACTAAACCCTACGCACTATACCCTACACACTAAACCCTACGCACTATACCCTACGCACTATACCCTACGCACTATACCCTACACACTATACCCTACGCACTATACCCTACGCACTAAACCCTACACACTAAACCCTACGCACTATACCCTACGCACTATACCCTACGCACTATACCCTACGCACTATACTATACCCTACGCACTATACCCTACGCACTATACCCTACACACTAAACCCTACGCACTATACCCTACGCACTATACCCTACACTAAACCCTACGCACTATACCCTACGCACTGTACCCTTCAGACTAAACCCTACGCACTATACCCTACGCACTATACCCTACACACTAAACCCTACGCACTATACCCTACGCACTATACCCTACGCACTATACCCTACGCACTATACCCTACAGACTAAACCCTACGCACTATACCCTACGCACTATACCCTACGCACTATACCCTACACACTAAACCCTACGCACTATACCCTACGCACTATACCCTACACACTAAACCCTACGCACTATACCCTACGCACTATACCCTACACACTAAACCCTACGCACTATACCCTACGCACTATACCCTACACACTAAACCCTACGCACTATACCCTACGCACTATACCCTACGCACTATACCCTACACACTATACCCTACACACTATACCCTACGCACTAAACCCTACGCACTATACCCTACGCACTATACCCTACGCACTATACCCTACGCAGTAAACCCTACGCACTATACCCTACGCAGTAAACCCTACGCACTATACCCTACGCACTATACCCTACGCACTATACTCTACACACTAAACCCTACGCACTATACCCTACACACTAAACCCTACGCACTATACCCTACGCACTATACCCTACGCACTATACCCTACGCACTATACCCTACACACTAAACCCTACGCACTATACCCTACGCACTATACCCTACACACTAAACCCTACGCACTATACCCTAAGCACTATACCCTACGCACTATACCCTACGCACTATACCCTACACACTAAACCCTACGCACTATACCCTACGCACTATACCCTACGCACTATACCCTACGCACTATACCCTACGCACACTACCCTACACACTAGCACCCTACACACTAAACCCTACGCACTATACCCTACACACTAAACCCTACACACTATACCCTACGCACTAAACCCTACACACTATACCCTATGCACTAAACCCTACGCACTAGCAGCCTACACACTATACCCTAAACACTATACCCTACGCACTAAACCCTACACACTAAACCCTACACACTAGCACTCTACACACTATACCCTACACACTAAACCCTACGCACTATACCCTATGCACTCTACCCTATGCACTAAACCCTACGCACTAAACCCTACACACTAAACCCTAGGCACTAAACCCTAGGCACTAAACCCTACGCACTATACCCTACACACTAGTACCCTAAACACTATACCCTACACACTATACCCTACACACTAGCACCCTACACACTATAGCCTAAACACTATACCCTTCAGACTTGCACCCTGAACCAGAGGTGGGACCAAGTCATTGTTTTACAAGTCACAAGTAAGTCTCAAGTCCCAAGTCAACACAGGCAAGTCCGAGTCAAGTCTTAAGTCAAGACAGGCAAGTCCAAGTCAAGTCTCAAGTCAAGACAGGCAACACCAAGTCAAGACAGGCAAGTCCAAGTCAAGTCTTAAGTCAAGACAGGCAAGTCCGAGTCAAGTCTTAAGTCAAGACAGGCAAGTCCGAGTCAAGTCTTAAGTCAAGACAGGCAAGTCCAAGTCAAGACCATCAAGTATCAAGTCAAGTCTCAAATCCTAAACTTTGAGTTTAGAGTCCTAAACAAGTCATAATGTGCTCTTCACCAAATGTAATACCATTTCATATTTTTAACAAGAGTAATAGTTTGTATATTACATTTACGCAAATCATGAATGCTTTTAAAAATATCCATATATTTATTACTTTCCAAATAAACTTTATATTTCCATGGAAATACATGGGTAGCCATGAGAAAGACACATCAGTATGACAACACAAACTAAATATTGTAGTGCTCTCTCTCTCTCTCTCTCTCCAGATATACTCTAGACACCTAAAACAATGCTGCCATAAATGTACAGTCATTTACTAAAAGGTACATCATAACAGCTGATACTGAACTTCAAGTAGGCCTACAATTTGAACACTGGCCTGAATGTCTGAGAGAAGAAAATACAGATCACAAAGATGGGAGATAAAACCTGAACGTGTGTGTGTGTGTGTGTGTGTGTGTGTGTCTGTGTGTGTGTGTGTGTGTGTGTGTGTGTGTGTGTATATAATGCATAAACAGTTTCATTTGTTTCTCTTATCTCAGGGCCCTATGATGCATTGCATTTGCAAAAGACCAAATTCGATAAAAGTCTGTCAGTCATTTGTGCACGATGAGGCCGCGGTAATGATGCCACCATGGCTGCAGACCGGCTCCACCGTAGTACTGGAGACGGCCACTCGGGACAGTGAAGGAAGAGCCTTCCTGTTCATTGCCCAGAACAAGAAGCCATTCTGTCTTTCGCACATGTCAAGGTAGTGACTTAGACGTAGTGCTGGAGTGGTCCCAACAGCTTTCTTCTACCTTTTACAGTGTGCTGCAAACAGCCCTTCTTCTTGTCCAAGACTATGGTCCTATCGCTCTTCCTCATCAACAAGAGGCACAGCTTTGCTCAGTCCCTGTAGCATCTTGCAGAATCAGTTCTGGCAAAACATGTAAAAGCATAGCAGAAACAAACCAAAAAAAAAGGCTGGTATTAGAGTTATTGGTGATGCAGTGGGTTAAACTGGAAAAAAAAGTATTATTGTTGGACCGAGGGAACAACAGAACTGATTTGTGACTATCTTCTCCCCCTGTGTATCAAATCTGTTGCTTCTCCAAATGGCTTCAGGATATCCACCAACTCCTTCAATTTATTCCACTCCCGTACTGTGAACAACAACTCCTTGTGTGTCCAGCTTTTTTTAGAACATGACTGAGCTTTCGAACGGTCAGGTTGGATAACTGACTTCACTTGTCTCAGTGTTGAAGTTCCAGCTTGTGTTGACAGCAGGAGGGATACCTTTCCCCCCCCCCCCCAAATTCAGCCTCAAACACCTCTTTGAATGTTGTGCCCTGTATGAGGTAGCAGTGAGATAATTTTTTGTTTGTTGATAACTTTGAAAGAGAAGTCCATTTTCCCACCACCAGCTGGGCAATAGGGTTAGGTCATTCCAGAGCTCTGGGTCGTCAAGGTGATCTTCGTCGTCAAGGTGATCTTCGTCGTCAAGGTGATCTTCGTCGTCAAGGTGATCTTCATCATCTAGTTCAATGGGGAAGCATACAGTGAATGTTTCTTTTCTTAGTGTCGGCAGCATTGTCACTAAATGATATAGTCCAATTTATCTTTAATGCTGTACTAGGCAGGGTAGCCTAGTGGTTAGAGCGTTGAGCTAGTAACCGAAAGGGTTGCAAGTTCAAATCCCTGAGTTGACAAGGTACAAATCTGTCGTTCTGCCCCTGAACAAGGCAGTTAACCCCACTGTTCCTAGGCTGTCATTGAAAATAAGAATTTGTTCTTAACTGACTTGCCTAGTTAAATAAATATAACATTAAAAAAATAAACTCGCCACATATGGCCTCAAATTGATCACAGATTATTTTTGGCCGTGTGTGTGTGTGTGTGTGTGTGTGTGGATGGAAGCCTTTTGAAGCGGTCACAGGCCAAGAGATTGGACTTGAGCTGTATCCTCTCTCTATCTTTCTCCATACAGTGACACCTTCGCATTTCGGTCGGACCAAAATGTCCACTGTGACTGAAACATGGTCTGTGTTGCTCAACTGAGTTTTCAGGTTTTGGAACGTTTCTCTGGTTCTCTCCTTTTGATGTCAATGTTCTGCGACCGGGCTGGGCTGTACTTACTGTCCAACCGCTAACAGAAAGTGACCAGAACTCTTGTTTTCCACAATAGACAGAGAGGCAAGTTGCAATCGATAACCAGGTCAGACAGTATTGCATTGTTGCTAGCTTTCTGCTGTGGATGATTCATGCTGTACTGGCCTACACGGATCTCCGTGAACTGTGAGATTGGAGACTGTTGTTTCACTTGTGACACTTTTGTTCCCCTGGTATTGTTCAAATCTGTATTGATTTAACGTTACGTTAGCCTACATGCTACACTAGTAAAGTAATAAAATATATAGCTGTCGGCTATATTAGCCATGACTTACCGTTCTTTGTGCAGCTTCAAATGTCGAACAAAGTTGGAAATTGTTGCTCCTCCGTCTGTAATTCTCTTCCCTCATGTTTTGCAAGTTGCAATCAATTTTTTGTTGATACAGCGTTGTCTTTTATATCCGAAAATAATAATTTTGTGGTGTCATCTTTCCAAGGGCTCCATCTGAATTCACCCGTCGACGTTCCTCTGCGCTGCCAAAGCACAACTGTTTCCTCAGCTGGCACATTTTGATTGGCTGCTGTCCGATTCAAACTGTAATCCGTTAAATGAAGAGTTGATGCGCTGACCTCTTTTTAACAGCATCATTTTTAATATTTGGGCTTCCGGGAGGGTATCAAGTCAGGTCAAGTAAGTCATAAGGCTCAAGTCCAAGTCAAGTCTCGAGTCATTGGTGTTAAAGTCAAAGTAGAGTTGCAAGTCATCATATTTGTGTCTCGAGTCCACACCTCTGCCCTAAATACTAAACCCTACACACTAGCACCCTACACACTAAACCCTACACACTATACCCTACACACTATACCCTACACACTATACCCTAACACTATACCCTACACACTAGCACCCTACACACTATACCCAAACACTATACCCTAACACTATACCCTACACACTAGCACCCTACACACTATACCCTACACACTATACCCTACACACTAGCACCCATGGCTACAGATGTGAGTGCTACGGGCGGTAGTCATTTAAGCAGGTTACCTTTGCATTCTTGGGCTCAGGGACTATGGTGGTCTGCTTGAAACATGTTGGTATTACAGACTGGGTCAGGGAGAGGTTGAAAATATCACTGAAGACACTTGCCAGCTAGTCAGCGCATGCTCTGAATATGCGTCCTGGTAATCCGTCTGGCCCTGCGGCCTTGTGAATGTTAACCTGTTTAAAGGTCTTACTCACATCAGCTACAGAGAGCATTATCACACAGTTGTCCGGAACAGCTGGTGCTCTCATGCATGCTTCAGTGTTGCTAGCCTCGAAGCGAGCATAGAAGGTTTTTAGCTCGTCTGGTAAACTCACATCACTGGACAGCTCACGCCTGGGTTTCCCTTTTGTAATCCGTGATAGTTTGCAAGCCCTGCCACGTCCGACGAGCGTCAGAGCCGGTGTAGTAGGATTCGATCTTGGTCCTGTGTTGAAGCTTTGCCTGTTTGTCGGAGAGCGTAGCGGGATTTCTTATAAGCGTCCGGATTAGTGTCCTTCTCTTTGAAACCTCAAGCTCTAGCCTTTAGCTCAGTGCGGATGTTGCTTTTAATCCATAGTTTTTTGGTTGG
Source organism: Salmo salar (assembly GCF_965601325.2). NCBI lineage: Eukaryota > Metazoa > Chordata > Actinopteri > Salmoniformes > Salmonidae > Salmo > Salmo salar. The sequence continues at coordinate 99,282,955 of NC_138308.1, read as the reverse complement.
GATACGTTCGTACTGTCACTGTGGGGACGACGTCATCAGTGCACTTATTAATTAATGAAGCCGGTGACTGATGAGCTGACGAGGTAAAAATCTGTCGTTCTGCCCCTGAACAAGGCAGTTAACCCACTGTTCCTAGGCCGTCATTGTAAATAATCTGACTTGCCTAGTTAAATAAAAGTGTAATTAAAAAAAAAATAATAATAATCGGCAAATCGGTGTCCAAAAATACCGATTACCGATTGTTATAAAAACTTGAAATCGGCCCGAATTAATCGACCATTCCGATTAATCGGTCGACCTCGTAATACGTACGTACTGTCACTGTGGGGACGACGTCATCAGTCCACTTATTGATGAAGCCGGTGACTGAGGTGGTATACTCCTCAATGCCAACGGATAAATCCCGGAACATATTCCAGTCTGTGCTAAACAGTCCTGTAGTTCAGCATCCGCTTCATTCGGACCACTTCTGAATTGACCGCGTCACTGGTACTTCCTGCTTGAGACAGGAGTCCTAGGAGTTATGGTCAGATTTTTTTCAAAATGGAGCGTGAAGGAAGGAGAGCTTTGTACGCATCTCTATGTGTGGAGTAAAGGTGCTCTAGTTGCACAGGTAGAAATGAGTTTGTCTACATTAAAGTCTCCGGCCGCTAGGAGGAGCGTTGCCTCTGGATGAGCATTTCCTTGTTTGCTTGTGGCCTTTATACAGCTCGTTGTTACCAGCATGGATTTGTGGTGGTAATATATATATATATATATATATATATATATATATATATAACTGTCTTGGTTAATATAATGAACATGTGACCTTCAGGGGGTGTTGTGCTCTGTTGAGAATTACGGGATCTAGAGTCGTCCTTTTGCACCCTCTCAAAACGTTTTTTTCCTCTTTCTTACAGGCTGGTACACGATCGTGTTGCGTGTCTCGTGACTTCTGAGGGTTGAATGTTCATGTACTGTAGGGTCTTGACCCAGTAAAGGGGATTTTAATGTTCATGTACTGTAGGGTGTTGACCCAGTAAAGGGGATTTTAATGTTCATGTACTGTAGGGTCTTGACCCAGTAAAGGGGATTTTAATGTTCATGTACTGTAGGGTCTTGACCCAGTAAATGGGATTTTAATGTTCATGTACTGTAGGGTGTTGACCCAGTAAAGGGGATTTTAATGTTCATGTACTGTAGGGTGTTGACCCAGTAAAGGGGATTTTAATGTTCATGTACTGTAGGGTCTTGACCCAGTAAAGGGGATTTTAATGTTCATGTACTGTAGGGTCTTGACCCAGTAAAGGGGATTTTAATGTTCATGTACTGTAGGGTCTTGACCCAGTAAAGGGGATTTTAATGTTCATGTACTGTAGGGTGTTGACCCAGTAAAGGGGATTTTAATGTTCATGTACTGTAGGGTCTTGACCCAGTAAAGGGGATTTTAATGTTCATGTACTGTAGGGTGTTGACCCAGTAAAGGGGATTTTAATGTTCATGTACTGTAGGGTCTAAAAGCCGATGATGACTGTGGCATTAGCTTGCCATTGTAATGCTGACTGATCTCTCTCTCTCTGTCTCTCTCTCTCTCTCTCTCTGTCTCTCTCTCTCTCTCTCTCTGTCTCTCTCTCTCTCTTTCGCTCTCTGTCTCTCTCTTTCGCTCTCTGTCTCTCTCTCTCTCTCTCTCTGTCTCTCTCTCTCTCTTTCGCTCTCTGTCTCTCTCTGTCTCTCTCTCTCTCTCTCTCTGTCTCTCTCTCTGTCTCTCTCTCTCTCTGTCTCTCTCTCTGTCTCTCTCTCTCTCTGTCTCTCTGTCTCTGTCTCTGTCTCTCTCTCTTTCTCTCTCTCTAGGCGTAAGGACTCCCTGGCCAGCTACATGAGAGCAGTAGAGAGCAGCTACAGAGAGGTGAGCAGCACTGGTTGGTTGGTTTTTAAATAGAGAGGTGAGCAGCACTGGTTGAGTTCAGAACATTGTTTGTGTTGTAACCACGTACTATCAATCACAATGCCAGACAAACCAGCTTTTGCGTTTCTCTCTATAAAGTAGGGCACAATATTCTCCTATGTGGGACGAAGTTGAGTTACCCGCCCACTCCCCGGAGGTTTGACCCCGCCCACTCCCCGGAGGTTTGACCCCGCCCACTCCCCGGAGGTTTGACCCCTCCCACTCCCCGGAGGTTTGACCCCTCCCACTCCCCGGAGGTTTGACCCCGCCCACTCCCCGGAGGTTTGACCCCGCCCACTCCCCGGAGGTTTGACCCCGCCCACTCCCCGGAGGTTTGACCCCGCCCACTCCCCGGAGGTTTGACCCCGCCCACTCCCCGGAGGTTTGACCCCTCCCACTCCCCATTTACACTGTACAAGGGTGCAAGCTACACATACTGGCCATTTACACTGTACAAGGGTGCAAGCTACACATACTGGCCATTTACACTGTACAAGGGTGCAAGCTACACATACTGGCCATTTACACTGTACAAGGGTGAAAGCTACACATACTGGCCATTTACACTGTACAAGGGTGCAAGCTACACATACTGGCCATTTACACTGTACAAGGGTGCAAGCTACACATACTGGCCATTTACACTGTATGAAAGCTACACATACTGGCCATTTACACTGTACAAGGGTGCAAGCTACACATACTGGCCATTTACACTGTACAAGGGTGCAAGCTACACATACTGGCCATTTACACTGTACAAGGGTGAAAGCTACCCATACTGGCCATTTACACTGTACAAGGGTGCAAGCTACACATACTGGCCATTTACACTGTATAAGGGTGAAAGCTACACATACTGGCCATTTACACTGTACAAGGGTGCAAGCTACACATACTGGCCATTTACACTGTACAAGGGTGCAAGCTACACATACTGGCCATTTACACTGTACAAGGGTGCAAGCTACACATACTGGCCATTTACACTGTACAAGGGTGCAAGCTACACATACTGGCCATTTACACTGTACAAGGGTGCAAGCTACACATACTGGCCATTTACACTGTACAAGGGTGAAAGCTACACATACTGGCCATTTACACTGTACAAGGGTGCAAGCTACACATACTGGCCATTTACACTGTACAAGGGTGCAAGCTACACATACTGGCCATTTACACTGTACAAGGGTGAAAGCTACACATACTGGCCATTTACACTGTACAAGGGTGAAAGCTACACATACTGGCCATTTACACTGTACAAGGGTGAAAGCTACACATACTTGCCATTTACACTGTACAAGGGTGCAAGCTACACATACTGGCCATTTACACTGTACAAGGGTGCAAGCTACACATACTGGCCATTTACACTGTACAAGGGTGAAAGTTAGCTAGTGCTACGTATCAACAGCCATTGTTGGCCAATCCAGTAAGATTTGTACTCTATGGTGAGCTTCGATTGGTCACTCGAGTCGCCCGTGCTCGCATCGCTCAGCAGTCCCCCGTCCCCCTCCGCTTCTCTCTCTCTTTCCTTCCATTGTAAGTGAATGTCTTCCGATGTAACGCAGAGTGAAGCCGCTTCCTAGTGTAAATGGTCCAATACACACACACTCTCTCTCTCTTTCTCTATGTGATAAACTAGGACTATCTCTTTTCTCCTGCCCCTACCGCAGCTCAGAGACCGTATCGTCCAATCACGATCCACCTCCACTGACGACGACCTCCCTCTGCAGTTACCAAGAGTGCACCTGGATCTGACTGGACCAGAGAGGCTGCTGGGAGGGCCGGACGTGGCCGCCTGTCAGGTACTAGTCCTACAGGGACACTGAGTTTAGTCTGTCAGGTACTAGTCCTACAGGGACACTGAGTTTAGTCTGTCAGGTACTAGTCCTACAGGGACACTGAGTTTAGTCTGTCAGGTACTAGTCCTACAGGGACACTGAGTTTAGTCTGTCAGGTACTAGTCCTACAGGGACACTGAGTTTAGTCTGTCAGGTACTAGTCCTACAGGGACACTGAGTTTAGTCTGTCAGGTACTAGTCCTACAGGGACACTGAGTTTAGTCTGTCAGGTACTAGTCCTACAGGGACACTGAGTTTAGTCTGTCAGGTACTAGTCCTACAGGGACACTGAGTTTAGTCTGTCAGGTACTAGTCCTACAGGGACACTGAGTTTAGTCTGTCAGGTACTAGTCCTACAGGGACACTGAGTTTAGTCTGTCAGGTACTAGTCCTACAGGGACACTGAGTTTAGTCTGTCAGGTACTAGTCCTACAGGGACACTGAGTTTAGTCTGTCAGGTACTAGTCCTACAGGGACACTGAGTTTAGTCTGTCAGGTACTAGTCCTACAGGGACACTGAGTTTAGTCTGTCAGGTACTAGTCCTACAGGGACACTGAGTTTAGTCTGTCAGGTACTAGTCCTACAGGGACACTGAGTTTAGTCTGTCAGGTACTAGTCCTACAGGGACACTGAGTTTAGTCTGTCAGGTACTAGTCCTACAGGGACACTGAGTTTAGTCTGTCAGGTACTAGTCCTACAGGGACACTGAGTTTAGTCTGTCAGGTACTAGTCCTACAGGGACACTGAGTTTAGTCTGTCAGGTACTAGTCCTACAGGGACACTGAGTTTAGTCTGTCAGGTACTAGTCCTACAGGGACACTGAGTTTAGTCTGTCAGGTACTAGTCCTACAGGTACACTGAGTTTAGTCTGTCAGGTACTAGTCCTACAGGGACACTGAGTTTAGTCTGTCAGGTACTAGTCCTACAGGGACACTGAGTTTAGTCTGTCAGGTACTAGTCCTACAGGGACACTGAGTTTAGTCTGTCAGGTACTAGTCCTACAGGGACACTGAGTTTAGTCTGTCAGGTACTAGTCCTACAGGGACACTGAGTTTAGTCTGTCAGGTACTAGTCCTACAGGGACACTGAGTTTAGTCTGTCAGGTACTAGTCCTACAGGGACACTGAGTTTAGTCTGTCAGGTACTAGTCCTACAGGGACACTGAGTTTAGTCTGTCAGGTACTAGTCCTACAGGGACACTGAGTTTAGTCTGTCAGGTACTAGTCCTACAGGGACACTGAGTTTAGTCTGTCAGGTACTAGTCCTACAGGGACACTGAGTTTAGTCTGTCAGGTACTAGTCCTACAGGTACACTGAGTTTAGTCTGTCAGGTACTAGTCCTACAGGGACACTGAGTTTAGTCTGTCAGGTACTAGTCCTACAGGGACACTGAGTTTAGTCTGTCAGGTACTAGTCCTACAGGGACACTGAGTTTAGTCTGTCAGGTACTAGTCCTACAGGTACACTGAGTTTAGTCTGTCAGGTACTAGTCCTACAGGGACACTGAGTTTAGTCTGTCAGGTACTAGTCCTACAGGGACACTGAGTTTAGTCTGTCAGGTACTAGTCCTACAGGGACACTGAGTTTAGTCTGTCAGGTACTAGTCCTACAGGGACACTGAGTTTAGTCTGTCAGGTACTAGTCCTACAGGGACACTGAGTTTAGTCTGTCAGGTACTAGTCCTACAGGGACACTGAGTTTAGTCTGTCAGGTACTAGTCCTACAGGGACACTGAGTTTAGTCTGTCAGGTACTAGTCCTACAGGGACACTGAGTTTAGTCTGTCAGGTACTAGTCCTACAGGGACACTGAGTTTAGTCTGTCAGGTACTAGTCCTACAGGGACACTGAGTTTAGTCTGTCAGGTACTAGTCCTACAGGGACACTGAGTTTAGTCTGTCAGGTACTAGTCCTACAGGGACACTGAGTTTAGTCTGTCAGGTACTAGTCCTACAGGGACACTGAGTTTAGTCTGTCAGGTACTAGTCCTACAGGGACACTGAGTTTAGTCTGTCAGGTACTAGTCCTACAGGGACACTGAGTTTAGTCTGTCAGGTACTAGTCCTACAGGGACACTGAGTTTAGTCTGTCAGGTACTAGTCCTACAGGGACACTGAGTTTAGTCTGTCAGGTACTAGTCCTACAGGGACACTGAGTTTAGTCTGTCAGGTACTAGTCCTACAGGGACACTGAGTTTAGTCTGTCAGGTACTAGTCCTACAGGGACACTGAGTTTAGTCTGTCAGGTACTAGTCCTACAGGGACACTGAGTTTAGTCTGTCAGGTACTGAGAGGAGCAGGAAGTCAGGTTAGTCTGTCAGGTACTGAAAGGAGCAGGAAGTTAGTCCTGAATCTGATCTAAGGTCAGTTTAGTCTGTCAGGTACAGAGAGGAGCAGGAAGTTAGTCCTTGTATATTCATATACATGTAATAACCATCATATGGAAGTAAAGTTGGAGTCATGCGATGATACGGTGTGTGGTCCTCCCACTACGACTCATGAAACCATGCAGTTTATCTACAGATGAAATGTGATGAACTTCACAGGGGGGTGAAACGGTGACGAGCTTTAATGCTCCTTTCCAATAAATATCCACTTTCTGACTCTGGTTTTTACTTTATTGGACTCTTATTTTACCAGGTTATATTGACCGAGAACACGTTCTCATTTACAGCAACGCCCTGGGGAGTAGTTACATGGGAGAGGAGAGGGGGATTACATGATGATCGATGCTTGACTGCCGTTTTTGACAAATGAAAATATATATAGCCATAATAATTGGAGTAAACTAATGGACAATAACACTTAGGCTTCTACTTCCAGCTTATACAGAGCATTCGTAAAGTATTCAGACCCCTTTACTTTTTCCAAAATGTTTTACGTTACAGACTCATTCTAAAAATGGATTAAATAATTTATATTATAACATAACAGTCCTTATCAATCTACAAACAATACCCCATAATGACATCACAATAATCCATCATGACATCACAATACCCCATAATGACATCACAATACCCCATAATGACATCACAATACCCCATAATGACAAAGTGAAAAAAATTTTTTTTTTAAATGTTTGCAAATGTATAAAATAAAAAATTCTGAACTACCTTATTTACGTAAGTATTCAGACTCTTTGCTATGAGACTTGAAATTGAGCTCAGGTGCATCCTGTTTCCATTGATCATCCTTGAGATGTTTCTACAACTTGATTGGAGTCCACCTGTGGTAAATTCAATTGATTGGACATGATTTGGAAAGGCACACACCTGTCTATATAAGGTCCCACAGTTTACAGAGCATGTCAGAGCAAAAACCAAGCCATGAGGTCGAAGGAATTGTCCGTATTGCTAGTTGGTCCTCTCCTCTCAGAACTAGATCAGGTTAACATATTACCATCTACTATCAGTAGTTGGTCCTCTCCTCTCAGAACTAGATCAGGTTAACATACTCCTGGTGTTAGTTCAACACCTTTCCCTGAATATTTAAAGAAACACACACATTCACACCCTGAATAAAAACCTTTTGCTCTTTCCTCCCATGGTGCATTGCAGAGCCTGGTGGGGATGTTTTCTGAGTTGTACCACGCAGCGTTCTCCAGGATTGGTTCGATGGAGAGGGAAATCTCCGCCCACCAAAGCCATGTCTCCGCCCTCCGGAAAGAACTACAAGATGCCTGTCTCAGAGAGGACCTCCGTTTCATCCCTGTAAGAGACTAGAGGACCTCCGTTTCATCCCTGGAGGGACTATTTATAGTAACACTGCTGTCCTACAACTAGATACTCTTTATAGTAACGCTGCTGTCCTACAACTAGATACTCTTTATAGTAACACTGCTGTCCTACAACTAGATACTCTTTATAGTAACGCTGCTGTCCTACAACTAGATACTCTTTATAGTAACGCTGCTGTCCTACAACTAGATACTCTTTATAGTAACACTGCTGTCCTACAACTAGATACTCTTTATAGTAACACTGCTGTCCTACAACTAGATACTCTTTATAGTAACACTGTCCTACAACTAGATACTCTTTATAGTAACACTGCTGTCCTACAACTAGATACTCTTTATAGTAACACTGCTGTCCTACAACTAGATACTCTTTATAGTAACACTGTCCTACAACTAGATACTCTTTATAGTAACACTGCTGTCCTACAACTAGATACTCTTTATAGTAACACTGCTGTCCTACAACTAGATACTCTTTATAGTAACGCTGCTGTCCTACAACTAGATACTCTTTATAGTAACACTGCTGTCCTACAACTAGATACTCTTTATAGTAACGCTGCTGTCCTACAACTAGATACTCTTTATAGTAACACTGCTGTCCTACAACTAGATACTCTTTATAGTAACACTGCTGTCCTACAACTAGATACTCTTTATAGTAACGCTGCTGTCCTACAACTAGATACTCTTTATAGTAACACTGTCCTACAACTAGATACTCTTTATAGTAACACTGCTGTCCTACAACTAGATACTCTTTATAGTAACACTGCTGTCCTACAACTAGATACTCTTTATAGTAACGCTGCTGTCCTACAACTAGATACTCTTTATAGTAACACTGCTGTCCTACAACTAGATACTCTTTATAGTAACGCTGCTGTCCTACAACTAGATACTCTTTATAGTAACGCTGCTGTCCTACAACTAGATACTCTTTATAGTAACACTGTCCTACAACTAGATACTATTTATAGTAACACTGTCCTACAACTAGATACTCTTTATAGTAACACTGTCCTACAACTAGATACTCTTTATAGTAACACTGTCCTACAACTAGATACTCTTTATAGTAACGCTGCTGTCCTACAACTAGATACTCTTTATAGTAACACTGCTGTCCTACAACTAGATACTCTTTATAGTAACACTGTCCTACAACTAGATACTCTTTATAGTAACGCTGCTGTCCTACAACTAGATACTCTTTATAGTAACACTGCTGTCCTACAACTAGATACTCTTTATAGTAACACTGTCCTACAACTAGATACTCTTTATAGTAACGCTGCTGTCCTACAACTAGATACTCTTTATAGTAACGCTGCTGTCCTACAACTAGATACTCTTTATAGTAACACTGCTGTCCTACAACTAGATACTCTTTATAGTAACACTGCTGTCCTACAACTAGATACTCTTTATAGTAACACTGCTGTCCTACAACTAGATACTCTTTATAGTAACACTGCTGTCCTACAACTAGATACTCTTTATAGTAACACTGCTGTCCTACAACTAGATACTCTTTATAGTAACACTGTCCTACAACTAGATACTCTTTATAGTAACACTGTCCTACAACTAGATACTCTTTATAGTAACACTGCTGTCCTACAACTAGATACTCTTTATAGTAACACTGCTGTCCTACAACTAGATACTCTTTATAGTAACACTGCTGTCCTACAACTAGATACTCTTTATAGTAACACTGCTGTCCTACAACTAGATACTATTTATAGTAACACTGCTGTCCTACAACTAGATACTCTTTATAGTAACACTGCTGTCCTACAACTAGATACTCTTTATAGTAACACTGTCCTACAACTAGATACTCTTTATAGTAACACTGCTGTCCTACAACTAGATACTCTTTATAGTAACACTGTCCTACAACTAGATACTCTTTATAGTAATGCTGCTGTCCTACAACTAGATACTCTTTATAGTAATGCTGCTGTCCTACAACTAGATACTCTTTATAGTAACACTGCTGTCCTACAACTAGATACTCTTTATAGTAACACTGCTGTCCTACAACTAGATACTCTTTATAGTAACACTGCTGTCCTACAACTAGATACTCTTTATAGTAACACTGCTGTCCTACAACTAGATACTCTTTATAGTAACACTGCTGTCCTACAACTAGATACTCTTTATAGTAACACTGCTGTCCTACAACTAGATACTCTTTATAGTAACACTGTCCTACAACTAGATACTCTTTATAGTAACACTGTCCTACAACTAGATACTCTTTATAGTAACACTGTCCTACAACTAGATACTATTTATAGTAACACTGTCCTACAACTAGATACTCTTTATAGTAACGCTGCTGTCCTACAACTAGATACTCTTTATAGTAACACTGCTGTCCTACAACTAGATACTCTTTATAGTAACACTGCTGTCCTACAACTAGATACTCTTTATAGTAACACTGCTGTCCTACAACTAGATACTCTTTATAGTAACACTGCTGTCCTACAACTAGATACTCTTTATAGTAACACTGCTGTCCTACAACTAGATACTCTTTATAGTAACACTGCTGTCCTACAACTAGATACTCTTTATAGTAACACTGCTGTCCTACAACTAGATACTCTTTATAGTAACACTGCTGTCCTACAACTAGATACTCTTTATAGTAACACTGCTGTCCTACAACTAGATACTCTTTATAGTAACGCTGCTGTCCTACAACTAGATACTCTTTATAGTAACGCTGCTGTCCTACAACTAGATACTCTTTATAGTAACGCTGCTGTCCTACAACTAGATACTCTTTATAGTAACACTGCTGTCCTACAACTAGATACTCTTTATAGTAACACTGTCCTACAACTAGATACTCTTTATAGTAACGCTGCTGTCCTACAACTAGATACTCTTTATAGTAACACTGCTGTCCTACAACTAGATACTCTTTATAGTAACGCTGCTGTCCTACAACTAGATACTCTTTATAGTAACGCTGCTGTCCTACAACTAGATACTCTTTATAGTAACGCTGCTGTCCTACAACTAGATACTCTTTATAGTAACGCTGCTGTCCTACAACTAGATACTCTTTATAGTAACGCTGCTGTCCTACAACTAGATACTCTTTATAGTAACGCTGCTGTCCTACAACTAGATACTCTTTATAGTAACAGCTGTCCTACAACTAGATACTCTTTATAGTAACACTGCTGTCCTACAACTAGATACTCTTTATAGTAACACTGCTGTCCTACAACTAGATACTCTTTATAGTAACACTGCTGTCCTACAACTAGATACTCTTTATAGTAACACTGCTGTCCTACAACTAGATACTATTTATAGTAACGCTGCTGTCCTACAACTAGATACTCTTTATAGTAACACTGCTGTCCTACAACTAGATACTCTTTATAGTAACACTGCTGTCCTACAACTAGATACTATTTATAGTAACGCTGCTGTCCTACAACTAGATACTCTTTATAGTAACGCTGCTGTCCTACAACTAGATACTCTTTATAGTAACGCTGCTGTCCTACAACTAGATACTATTTATAGTAACACTGCTGTCCTACAACTAGATACTCTTTATAGTAACACTGCTGTCCTACAACTAGATACTCTTTATAGTAACAGCTGTCCTACAACTAGATACTCTTTATAGTAACACTGTCCTACAACTAGATACTCTTTATAGTAACACTGCTGTCCTACAACTAGATACTCTTTATAGTAACACTGCTGTCCTACAACTAGATACTCTTTATAGTAACACTGCTGTCCTACAACTAGATACTCTTTATAGTAACACTGTCCTACAACTAGATACTCTTTATAGTAACACTGCTGTCCTACAACTAGATACTCTTTATAGTAACACTGACTCTTTATAGTAACACTGCTGTCCTACAACTAGATACTCTTTATAGTAACACTGCTGTCCTACAACTAGATACTCTTTATAGTAACACTGCTGTCCTACAACTAGATACTCTTTATAGTAACACTGCTGTCCTACAACTAGATACTCTTTATAGTAACACTGCTGTCCTACAACTAGATACTCTTTATAGTAACACTGTCCTACAACTAGATACTCTTTATAGTAACACTGTCCTACAACTAGATACTCTTTATAGTAACGCTGCTGTCCTACAACTAGATACTCTTTATAGTAACGCTGCTGTCCTACAACTAGATACTCTTTATAGTAACACTGCTGTCCTACAACTAGATACTCTTTATAGTAACGCTGCTGTCCTACAACTAGATACTCTTTATAGTAACGCTGCTGTCCTACAACTAGATACTCTTTATAGTAACACTGCTGTCCTACAACTAGATACTCTTTATAGTAACGCTGCTGTCCTACAACTAGATACTCTTTATAGTAACGCTGCTGTCCTACAACTAGATACTCTTTATAGTAACGCTGCTGTCCTACAACTAGATACTCTTTATAGTAACACTGTCCTACAACTAGATACTCTTTATAGTAACACTGCTGTCCTACAACTAGATACTCTTTATAGTAACACTGCTGTCCTACAACTAGATACTCTTTATAGTAACACTGCTGTCCTACAACTAGATACTCTTTATAGTAACACTGTCCTACAACTAGATACTCTTTATAGTAACACTGTCCTACAACTAGATACTCTTTATAGTAACACTGCTGTCCTACAACTAGATACTCTTTATAGTAACACTGCTGTCCTACAACTAGATACTCTTTATAGTAACACTGCTGTCCTACAACTAGATACTCTTTATAGTAACACTGCTGTCCTACAACTAGATACTCTTTATAGTAACGCTGCTGTCCTACAACTAGATACTCTTTATAGTAACACTGCTGTCCTACAACTAGATACTCTTTATAGTAACACTGCTGTCCTACAACTAGATACTCTTTATAGTAACGCTGCTGTCCTACAACTAGATACTCTTTATAGTAACGCTGCTGTCCTACAACTAGATACTCTTTATAGTAACACTGCTGTCCTACAACTAGATACTCTTTATAGTAACAGCTGTCCTACAACTAGATACTCTTTATAGTAACACTGCTGTCCTACAACTAGATACTCTTTATAGTAACACTGCTGTCCTACAACTAGATACTCTTTATAGTAACGCTGCTGTCCTACAACTAGATACTCTTTATAGTAACACTGCTGTCCTACAACTAGATACTCTTTATAGTAACGCTGCTGTCCTACAACTAGATACTCTTTATAGTAACACTGCTGTCCTACAACTAGATACTCTTTATAGTAACACTGCTGTCCTACAACTAGATACTCTTTATAGTAACACTGTCCTACAACTAGATACTCTTTATAGTAACACTGTCCTACAACTAGATACTCTTTATAGTAACACTGCTGTCCTACAACTAGATACTCTTTATAGTAACACTGCTGTCCTACAACTAGATACTCTTTATAGTAACACTGCTGTCCTACAACTAGATACTCTTTATAGTAACACTGCTGTCCTACAACTAGATACTCTTTATAGTAACCGCTGTCCTACAACTAGATACTCTTTATAGTAACACTGTCCTACAACTAGATACTCTTTATAGTAACACTGCTGTCCTACAACTAGATACTCTTTATAGTAACACTGCTGTCCTACAACTAGATACTCTTTATAGTAACACTGCTGTCCTACAACTAGATACTCTTTATAGTAACACTGCTGCCTACAACTAGATACTCTTTATAGTAACACGCTGTCCTACAACTAGATACTCTTTATAGTAACGCTGCTGTCCTACAACTAGATACTCTTTATAGTAACGCTGCTGTCCTACAACTAGATACTCTTTATAGTAACACTGCTGTCCTACAACTAGATACTCTTTATAGTAACACTGCTGTCCTACAACTAGATACTCTTTATAGTAACACTGCTGTCCTACAACTAGATACTCTTTATAGTAACACTGCTGTCCTACAACTAGATACTCTTTATAGTAACACTGCTGTCCTACAACTAGATACTCTTTATAGTAACACTGCTGTCCTACAACTAGATACTCTTTATAGTAACACTGCTGTCCTACAACTAGATACTCTTTATAGTAACGCTGCTGTCCTACAACTAGATACTCTTTATAGTAACACTGCTGTCCTACAACTAGATACTCTTTATAGTAACACTGCTGTCCTACAACTAGATACTCTTTATAGTAACACTGCTGTCCTACAACTAGATACTCTTTATAGTAACACTGTCCTACAACTAGATACTCTTTATAGTAACGCTGCTGTCCTACAACTAGATACTCTTTATAGTAACACTGCTGTCCTACAACTAGATACTCTTTATAGTAACACTGCTGTCCTACAACTAGATACTCTTTATAGTAACGCTGCTGTCCTACAACTAGATACTCTTTATAGTAACGCTGCTGTCCTACAACTAGATACTCTTTATAGTAACGCTGCTGTCCTACAACTAGATACTCTTTATAGTAACACTGCTGTCCTACAACTAGATACTCTTTATAGTAACACTGCTGTCCTACAACTAGATACTCTTTATAGTAACACTGCTGTCCTACAACTAGATACTCTTTATAGTAACACTGCTGTCCTACAACTAGATACTCTTTATAGTAACACTGTCCTACAACTAGATACTCTTTATAGTAACACTGCTGTCCTACAACTAGATACTCTTTATAGTAACACTGCTGTCCTACAACTAGATACTCTTTATAGTAACACTGCTGTCCTACAACTAGATACTCTTTATAGTAACACTGCTGTCCTACAACTAGATACTCTTTATAGTAACACTGTCCTACAACTAGATACTCTTTATAGTAACACTGTCCTGCAACTAGATACTATTTATAGTAACACTGTCCTACAACTAGATACTCTTTATAGTAACGCTGCTGTCCTACAACTAGATACTCTTTATAGTAACGCTGCTGTCCTACAACTAGATACTCTTTATAGTAACAGCTGTCCTACAACTAGATACTCTTTATAGTAACGCTGCTGTCCTACAACTAGATACTCTTTATAGTAACGCTGCTGTCCTACAACTAGATACTCTTTATAGTAACGCTGCTGTCCTACAACTAGATACTCTTTATAGTAACGCTGCTGTCCTACAACTAGATACTCTTTATAGTAACGCTGCTGTCCTACAACTAGATACTCTTTATAGTAACGCTGCTGTCCTACAACTAGATACTCTTTATAGTAACACTGCTGTCCTACAACTAGATACTCTTTATAGTAACACTGTCCTACAACTAGATACTCTTTATAGTAACGCTGCTGTCCTACAACTAGATACTCTTTATAGTAACACTGTCCTACAACTAGATACTCTTTATAGTAACACTGTCCTACAACTAGATACTCTTTATAGTAACACTGTCCTACAACTAGATACTCTTTATAGTAACACTGTCCTACAACTAGATACTCTTTATAGTAACACTGCTGTCCTACAACTAGATACTCTTTATAGTAACACTGCTGTCCTACAACTAGATACTCTTTATAGTAACACTGCTGTCCTACAACTAGATACTCTTTATAGTAACGCTGCTGTCCTACAACTAGATACTCTTTATAGTAACGCTGCTGTCCTACAACTAGATACTCTTTATAGTAACGCTGCTGTCCTACAACTAGATACTCTTTATAGTAACAGCTGTCCTACAACTAGATACTCTTTATAGTAACACTGCTGTCCTACAACTAGATACTCTTTATAGTAACACTGCTGTCCTACAACTAGATACTCTTTATAGTAACACTGTCCTACAACTAGATACTCTTTATAGTAACACTGCTGTCCTACAACTAGATACTCTTTATAGTAACACTGTCCTACAACTAGATACTCTTTATAGTAACACTGCTGTCCTACAACTAGATACTCTTTATAGTAACACTGCTGTCCTACAACTAGATACTCTTTATAGTAACACTGTCCTACAACTAGATACTCTTTATAGTAACACTGTCCTACAACTAGATACTCTTTATAGTAACACTGTCCTACAACTAGATACTCTTTATAGTAACGCTGCTGTCCTACAACTAGATACTCTTTATAGTAACACTGTCCTACAACTAGATACTCTTTATAGTAACACTGCTGTCCTACAACTAGATACTCTTTATAGTAACACTGCTGTCCTACAACTAGATACTCTTTATAGTAACACTGCTGTCCTACAACTAGATACTCTTTATAGTAACACTGCTGTCCTACAACTAGATACTCTTTATAGTAACACTGCTGTCCTACAACTAGATACTCTTTATAGTAACGCTGCTGTCCTACAACTAGATACTCTTTATAGTAACGCTGCTGTCCTACAACTAGATACTCTTTATAGTAACACTGCTGTCCTACAACTAGATACTCTTTATAGTAACACTGTCCTACAACTAGATACTCTTTATAGTAACACTGTCCTACAACTAGATACTCTTTATAGTAACACTGCTGTCCTACAACTAGATACTCTTTATAGTAACACTGCTGTCCTACAACTAGATACTCTTTATAGTAACACTGCTGTCCTACAACTAGATACTCTTTATAGTAACACGCTGTCCTACAACTAGATACTCTTTATAGTAACACGCTGTCCTACAACTAGATACTCTTTATAGTAACAGCTGTCCTACAACTAGATACTCTTTATAGTAACACTGCTGTCCTACAACTAGATACTCTTTATAGTAACGCTGCTGTCCTACAACTAGATACTCTTTATAGTAACGCTGCTGTCCTACAACTAGATACTCTTTATAGTAACACTGCTGTCCTACAACTAGATACTCTTTATAGTAACACTGCTGTCCTACAACTAGATACTCTTTATAGTAACACTGCTGTCCTACAACTAGATACTCTTTATAGTAACACTGCTGTCCTACAACTAGATACTCTTTATAGTAACACTGCTGTCCTACAACTAGATACTCTTTATAGTAACGCTGCTGTCCTACAACTAGATACTCTTTATAGTAACAGCTGTCCTACAACTAGATACTCTTTATAGTAACACTGCTGTCCTACAACTAGATACTCTTTATAGTAACACTGCTGTCCTACAACTAGATACTCTTTATAGTAACGCTGCTGTCCTACAACTAGATACTCTTTATAGTAACACTGTCCTACAACTAGATACTCTTTATAGTAACACTGTCCTACAACTAGATACTCTTTATAGTAACACTGTCCTACAACTAGATACTCTTTATAGTAACACTGTCCTACAACTAGATACTCTTTATAGTAACACTGCTGTCCTACAACTAGATACTCTTTATAGTAACACTGCTGTCCTACAACTAGATACTCTTTATAGTAACGCTGCTGTCCTACAACTAGATACTCTTTATAGTAACACTGTCCTACAACTAGATACTCTTTATAGTAACACTGTCCTACAACTAGATACTCTTTATAGTAACGCTGCTGTCCTACAACTAGATACTCTTTATAGTAACACTGCTGTCCTACAACTAGATACTCTTTATAGTAACACTGCTGTCCTACAACTAGATACTCTTTATAGTAACGCTGCTGTCCTACAACTAGATACTCTTTATAGTAACGCTGCTGTCCTACAACTAGATACTCTTTATAGTAACACTGCTGTCCTACAACTAGATACTCTTTATAGTAACACTGCTGTCCTACAACTAGATACTCTTTATAGTAACACTGCTGTCCTACAACTAGATACTCTTTATAGTAACACTGCTGTCCTACAACTAGATACTCTTTATAGTAACACTGCTGTCCTACAACTAGATACTCTTTATAGTAACACTGTCCTACAACTAGATACTCTTTATAGTAACACTGCTGTCCTACAACTAGATACTCTTTATAGTAACACTGCTGTCCTACAACTAGATACTCTTTATAGTAACACTGCTGTCCTACAACTAGATACTCTTTATAGTAACGCTGCTGTCCTACAACTAGATACTCTTTATAGTAACGCTGCTGTCCTACAACTAGATACTCTTTATAGTAACACTGCTGTCCTACAACTAGATACTCTTTATAGTAACGCTGCTGTCCTACAACTAGATACTCTTTATAGTAACGCTGCTGTCCTACAACTAGATACTCTTTATAGTAACGCTGCTGTCCTACAACTAGATACTCTTTATAGTAACACTGCTGTCCTACAACTAGATACTCTTTATAGTAACACTGCTGTCCTACAACTAGATACTCTTTATAGTAACACTGTCCTACAACTAGATACTCTTTATAGTAACACTGCTGTCCTACAACTAGATACTCTTTATAGTAACCTGCTGTCCTACAACTAGATACTCTTTATAGTAACGCTGCTGTCCTACAACTAGATACTCTTTATAGTAACACTGTCCTACAACTAGATACTCTTTATAGTAACACTGCTGTCCTACAACTAGATACTCTTTATAGTAACACTGCTGTCCTACAACTAGATACTCTTTATAGTAACGCTGCTGTCCTACAACTAGATACTCTTTATAGTAACACTGTCCTACAACTAGATACTCTTTATAGTAACACTGCTGTCCTACAACTAGATACTCTTTATAGTAACGCTGCTGTCCTACAACTAGATACTCTTTATAGTAACGCTGCTGTCCTACAACTAGATACTCTTTATAGTAACACTGCTGTCCTACAACTAGATACTCTTTATAGTAACACTGTCCTACAACTAGATACTCTTTATAGTAACACTGCTGTCCTACAACTAGATACTCTTTATAGTAACACTGTCCTACAACTAGATACTCTTTATAGTAACACTGTCCTACAACTAGATACTCTTTATAGTAACACTGCTGTCCTACAACTAGATACTCTTTATAGTAACACTGTCCTACAACTAGATACTCTTTATAGTAACACTGCTGTCCTACAACTAGATACTCTTTATAGTAACACTGCTGTCCTACAACTAGATACTCTTTATAGTAACGCTGCTGTCCTACAACTAGATACTCTTTATAGTAACGCTGCTGTCCTACAACTAGATACTCTTTATAGTAACGCTGCTGTCCTACAACTAGATACTCTTTATAGTAACGCTGCTGTCCTACAACTAGATACTCTTTATAGTAACGCTGCTGTCCTACAACTAGATACTCTTTATAGTAACGCTGCTGTCCTACAACTAGATACTCTTTATAGTAACGCTGCTGTCCTACAACTAGATACTCTTTATAGTAACGCTGCTGTCCTACAACTAGATACTCTTTATAGTAACGCTGCTGTCCTACAACTAGATACTCTTTATAGTAACACTGCTGTCCTACAACTAGATACTCTTTATAGTAACACTGCTGTCCTACAACTAGATACTCTTTATAGTAACACTGCTGTCCTACAACTAGATACTCTTTATAGTAACACTGCTGTCCTACAACTAGATACTCTTTATAGTAACACTGTCCTACAACTAGATACTCTTTATAGTAACACTGCTGTCCTACAACTAGATACTCTTTATAGTAACGCTGCTGTCCTACAACTAGATACTCTTTATAGTAACGCTGCTGTCCTACAACTAGATACTCTTTATAGTAACGCTGCTGTCCTACAACTAGATACTCTTTATAGTAACACTGTCCTACAACTAGATACTCTTTATAGTAACACTGCTGTCCTACAACTAGATACTCTTTATAGTAACGCTGCTGTCCTACAACTAGATACTCTTTATAGTAACACTGCTGTCCTACAACTAGATACTCTTTATAGTAACACTGCTGTCCTACAACTAGATACTCTTTATAGTAACGCTGCTGTCCTACAACTAGATACTCTTTATAGTAACACTGTCCTACAACTAGATACTCTTTATAGTAACACTGCTGTCCTACAACTAGATACTCTTTATAGTAACACTGCTGTCCTACAACTAGATACTCTTTATAGTAACGCTGCTGTCCTACAACTAGATACTCTTTATAGTAACGCTGCTGTCCTACAACTAGATACTCTTTATAGTAACACTGCTGTCCTACAACTAGATACTCTTTATAGTAACGCTGCTGTCCTACAACTAGATACTCTTTATAGTAACACTGCTGTCCTACAACTAGATACTCTTTATAGTAACACTGTCCTACAACTAGATACTCTTTATAGTAACACTGCTGTCCTACAACTAGATACTCTTTATAGTAACACTGCTGTCCTACAACTAGAGAGACTCTCTCAACACTGCTGTCTCTCATCTATCAGTTGTCCTCGTCCGATTACTGACAGTATGGAAGAACCTCTGTTTGGCTCATTTAACACCGCAGGGACTGCAGTGTCTAAAAGAGTAGAAATCAGGCTTGATCCCTGTGTCTGTGTGCGTTTTTTTCTCCTGTCGATGTATCTTTTTAACGTCTGTCTACTTTTCCAGACTTAACTTCCAAACTGTGAAATGTGTCCGTTTGACCAAACCCACAGTGACACTTTCAATAGGAAGACTTTACTTCTACCCCTAGTTTCCATTTCCTTAATCTGGTCGTTAATCCCCCAAAAACAGACAAGGTTTTTCTAGATGTTGTAAAGGAAGTGGTCTCAGTAAACGGCTGGATATGGACGGTCATCATTTAAATGACAGGCTGCTATTTAAAGCGGGACCTACGATTCAATTGACTCTTTAAAAAAAAAAGCTCATTTCAAAGACTGAAAATAACTAGGATCAGTCTCTCTATTTCCTCTCCCTCTCGTTTAGGACCTTCAGACTGACTAGGACTGATTTTTGTTTGGTAGTTTGTGGGACATGGATAAAAGGAAAGTTGTTTATGTGTGTTTTCATGTTCCTTAACCTTTGACCTCCCCTCCTCTCCTCTTCTTCAGGCGTGTGATTCTCAATCGTCAATGACCCCGCACCTAGACGACCCCTTTCAGCTCCTCGTTGACCCCGAAGCCCCTCCCACCGACCGCGCCAACGTTCTGCTGAGGGAGGCGACATGCAAACCCAACCCTACCCCGTCCCTCGCTCCCTCCCTCCCCTTGTCAGACCCCTCTACAAAGGCCAAGGGCTGTAAGAAGGTCCCCAAGAAGAGTCGTTCTGTACCGTCCAAGGCTCCGTCGAGAAGATAAGACCACAGCATCACTGTTAGGTGTCACAGTGTATCTGCCGCTGCGTCTGAAATGGATCCATATTTCCCAAAGTGCTGTTGACCAGGAGACCCTTGGGTTCGTCTTTGGGAAGCATCGTGTGTTAGGAGAACAACCCTTCAGTGTACTACAGATTCCTTCCTTATAACTGTCCTTTTTATGAAGCGTTTTGATACTGTCATAAGAGTATGAGGTAGACATTTTATTTAGCTGAAAAAAATAAAAAATAAAAAGACCTGTTTTTGTTCCATAAATCAGTAAACCTTTTTACCTGGAAAAATGACTACTGGCTTTTCAGTTTGGGTCATGTGATGTCTCTTCACATCCAGAGATCTGCCTCTCAAGGTGCAACTGGTGAATGAGTGGAAATAAGTGTGTGTGTGTGTGTGTGTGTGTGTGTGTGTGTGTGTGTGTGTGTGTGTGTGTGTGTGTGTGTGTGTGTGTGTGTGTGTGTGTGTGTGTGTGTGTACACTCTTCCTGAACCCTATAATCAGATACCCCCAGTACATCTACACACAGACACAAGAAAGACTGTAATGATCTCCTATGGCTTGTAGTCTGTGTGTGTGTGTGTAGTCTGTGTGTGTGTTTGCAACATTCAATACGTTTTAGATATTTTAATTTGCATACATCCTGTTCCAGTCATTTTGCCCAGCTGTTTCTGTGTCTGAAGCTCAGAGCTTGTGACTTGATGCAGCGTCAACTGTCTACCTGTCTGTCCTGAGACAGAGCGGAGGTGTCTGTACCTGTCCCCAACCACCTGCTACTGTCACCTCACTGAGTGTGTGTGTGCGTCACTCCTGTTCTCTTCCTGCTCTGACCTGATTTATTAAAACCATTGGAAGTGAAACAGTCATATCACTCAACCTCCATGGGTACCTCTAGTACTACCTCACCAGTCCTCCATGGATACCACACCAGTCCTCCATGGATACCTCTAGTACTACCTCACCAGTCCTCCATGGATACCTCTAGTACTACCACACCAGTCCTCCATGGATACCACACCAGTCCTCCATGGATACCACACCAGTCCTCCATGGATACCTCTAGTACTACCTCACCAGTCCTCCATGGGTACCTCTAGTACTACCTCACCAGTCCTCCATGGGTACCACACCAGTCCTCCATGGATACCTCTAGTACTACCACACCAGTCCTCCATGGATACCTCTAGTACTACCACACCAGTCCTCCATGGATACCACACCAGTCCTCCATGGATACCTCTAGTACTACCACACCAGTCCTCCATGGATACCTCTAGTACTACCACACCAGTCCTCCATGGATACCTCTAGTACTACCACACCAGTCCTCCATGGATACCTCTAGTACTACCACACCAGTCCTCCATGGATACCTCTAGTACTACCACACCAGTCCTCCATGGATACCTCTAGTACTACCACACCAGTCCTCCATGGATACCACACCAGTCCTCCATGGATACCTCTAGTACTACCACACCAGCCCTCCATGGATACCTCTAGTACTACCACACCAGTCCTCCATGGATACCTCTAGTACTACCACACCAGCCCTCCATGGATACCACACCAGTCCTCCATGGATACCTCTAGTACTACCACACCAGTCCTCCATGGATACCTCTAGTACTACCACACCAGTCCTCCATGGATACCACACCAGTCCTCCATGGATACCTCTAGTACTACCACACCAGCCCTCCATGGATACCTCTAGTACTACCACACCAGTCCTCCATGGATACCTCTAGTACTACCACACCAGTCCTCCATGGATACCACACCAGTCCTCCATGGATACCTCTAGTACTACCTCACCAGTCCTCCATGGGTACCTCTAGTACTACCTCACCAGTCCTCCATGGATACCTCTAGTACTACCACACCAGTCCTCCATGGATACCACACCAGTCCTCCATGGATACCTCTAGTACTACCACACCAGTCCTCCATGGATACCTCTAGTACTACCACACCAGTCCTCCATGGATACCTCTAGTACTACCTCACCAGTCCTCCATGGATACCTCTAGTACTACCACACCAGTCCTCCATGGATACCTCTAGTACTACCACACCAGTCCTCCATGGATACCACACCAGTCCTCCATGGATACCACACCAGTCCTCCATGGATACCTCTAGTACTACCACACCAGTCCTCCATGGATACCACACCAGCCCTCCATGGATACCTCTAGTACTACCACACCAGTCCTCCATGGATACCACACCAGTCCTCCATGGATACCACACCAGTCTTCCATGGATACCTCTAGTACTACCACACCAGTCCTCCATGGATACCTCTAGTACTACCACACCAGTCCTCCATGGATACCTCTAGTACTACCTCACCAGCCCTCCATGGATACCACACCAGTCCTCCATGGATACCACACCAGCCCTCCATGGATACCACACCAGTCCTCCATGGATACCACACCAGTCCTCCATGGATACCACACCAGTCCTCCATGGATACCACACCAGCCCTCCATGGATACCTCACCAGCCCTCCATGGATACCTCTAGTACTACCTCACCAGTCCTCCATGGATACCTCTAGTACTACCACACCAGTCCTCCATGGATACCACACCAGTCCTCCATGGATACCTCTAGTACTACCACACCAGTCCTCCATGGATACCACACCAGTCCTCCATGGATACCTCTAGTACTACCACACCAGTCCTCCATGGATACCTCTAGTACTACCTCACCAGTCCTCCATGGATACCACACCAGTCCTCCATGGATACCTCTAGTACTACCACACCAGTCCTCCATGGATACCTCTAGTACTACCACACCAGTCCTCCATGGATACCACACCAGCCCTCCATGGATACCTCTAGTACTACCTCACCAGTCCTCCATGGATACCTCTAGTACTACCTCACCAGCCCTCCATGGATACCTCTAGTACTACCACACCAGTCCTCCATGGATACCACACCAGTCCTCCATGGATACCGCACCAGTCCTCCATGGATACCACACCAGTCCTCCATGGATACCACACCAGTCCTCCATGGATACCACACCAGTCCTCCATGGATACCGCACCAGCCCTCCATGGATACCACACCAGTCCTCCATGGATACCACACCAGTCCTCCATGGATACCACACCAGTCCTCCATGGATACCACACCAGCCCTCCATGGATACCACACCAGCCCTCCATGGATACCACACCAGTCCTCCATGGATACCACACCAGCCCTCCATGGATACCACACCAGTCCTCCATGGATACCACACCAGTCCTCCATGGATACCACACCAGTCCTCCATGGATACCACACCAGTCCTCCATGGATACCACACCAGCCCTCCATGGATACCACACCAGCCCTCCATGGATACCACACCAGTCCTCCATGGATACCTCTAGTACTACCACACCAGTCCTCCATGGATACCACACCAGCCCTCCATGGATACCACACCAGTCCTCCATGGATACCTCTAGTACTACCACACCAGTCCTCCATGGATACCACACCAGTCCTCCATGGATACCTCTAGTACTACCACACCAGTCCTCCATGGATACCTCTAGTACTACCACACCAGTCCTCCATGGATACCTCACCAGTCCTCCATGGATACCTCTAGTACTACCACACCAGTCCTCCATGGATACCTCTAGTACTACCACACCAGTCCTCCATGGGTACCTCTAGTACTACCACACCAGTCCTCCATGGATACCTCTAGTACTACCACACCAGTCCTCCATGGATACCTCTAGTACTACCACACCAGTCCTCCATGGATACCACACCAGCCCTCCATGGATACCTCTAGTACTACCACACCAGTCCTCCATGGATACCACACCAGTCCTCCATGGATACCTCTAGTACTACCTCACCAGTCCTCCATGGGTACCACACCAGTCCTCCATGGATACCACACCAGTCCTCCATGGATACCACACCAGTCCTCCATGGATACCTCTAGTACTACCACACCAGTCCTCCATGGATACCACACCAGCCCTCCATGGATACCTCTAGTACTACCACACCAGTCCTCCATGGATACCTCTAGTACTACCTCACCAGTCCTCCATGGGTACCTCTAGTACTACCACACCAGTCCTCCATGGGTACCACACCAGTCCTCCATGGATACCTCTAGTACTACCTCACCAGTCCTCCATGGATACCTCTAGTACTACCACACCAGTCCTCCATGGATACCACACCAGTCCTCCATGGATACCTCTAGTA
This sequence comes from Salmo salar, assembly GCF_965601325.2. Classification (NCBI taxonomy): domain Eukaryota; kingdom Metazoa; phylum Chordata; class Actinopteri; order Salmoniformes; family Salmonidae; genus Salmo; species Salmo salar. The sequence continues at coordinate 99,258,058 of NC_138308.1, read as the reverse complement.
CTACCACACCAGTCCTCCATGGATACCTCTAGTACTACCACACCAGTCCTCCATGGATACCACACCAGCCCTCCATGGATACCACACCAGCCCTCCATGGATACCTCACCAGTCCTCCATGGATACCACACCAGTCCTCCATGGATACCTCTAGTACTACCACACCAGTCCTCCATGGATACCTCTAGTACTACCTCACCAGTCCTCCATGGATACCACACCAGTCCTCCATGGATACCACACCAGTCCTTCATGGGTTTTATTTAACCTTTATTTTACCAGGCAAGTCAGTTAAGAATAAATTCTTATTTACAATGACGGTCTAGGAACAGTGGGTTAACTGCCTTGTTCAGGGGTAGAATGACAGGTTTGTACCTTGTCGGCTCGGGGATTCAAACTTGCAACCTTTCGGTTACTAGTCCAACGCTCAAACCACTAGGCTACGCTGGATACCTCTAGTACTACCACAGTAAATAATCTGCTCACTCTCATATATTGACATATTAAGGAAATGTATGATGGGATTAAAGGTCTAAATACTTTATTAACCTCTGGTGTCATGTTAGGAGAAATCTTTCCTTATACGGCTCTGGTTCCTGTAACGGCACATAGAACAGGGATTATCTGTGTTAATATGAATAGGGCTCGTTTACAGTGACATGTTTCCTAGCTTCGCATCCTTGATCACTTGGTAATGTGTGACGCTCTTAGAATTGTTTACATCAAATTGAAGCTAAGTTGGCTTCTTCTGAATGGAGTCTTAAGGATCAGGCTACCCACTACGCGAGTATACACACACACACACACACGTGAGCACACACTCACTCACTTACACACACACACATCCCCCTAGTGATTGCTGTGATGTCAAATTGGATCCTCTGCAAAGTGAGACTCTCTCTCTCTCTCTCTCTCTCTCTCTTTTCTCTCTTTCTCTCTCTCTTTCTCTCTCTCTCTCTCTGTCTCTCTCTCTGTGTCTCTCTCTGTCTCTCTCTGTCTCTCTCTCTCTCTCTCTCTCTGTTTCTCTCTCTCTCGCTCTCTCTCTGTCTCTCTCTCTCTCTCTCTCTGTGTCTCTCTCTGTGTGTGTCTCTCTCTTTCTCTGTGTCTCTCTCTCTCTCTCTACCTATGTTGGTGGGTCACCTGTGCTCCCATAGAGCCAGGTAAAGGGTCTCTACTAACGACATGAATGAGGAGAGCCCCTGATAGAGCAGCTTGTTTGATTTGACCCCATAGGAGTTATGAAGGGGACCAACTCTAAGACTAATTATTAGGGAGAAAGGTCAAATAACATACACTGTCTCTCTCACACACAGACACACATGGGTAAGAGAAAGGAAGCAGAGAGACAGACCTAGAGGGATCAGAGGGACGACAGAGACAGACCGAGAGGTTAGAGAAAGGAAGCGGAGAGACCGACCGAGAGGTTAGGGAAAGGAAGTGGAGAGACAGACCGAGAGGTTAGGGAAAGGAAGCAGAGAGACAGACCGAGAGGTTAGAGAAAGGAAGCAGAGAGACAGACCGAGAGGTTAGGGAAAGGAAGTGGAGAGACAGACCGAGAGGTTAGGGAAAGGAAGCAGAGAGACAGACCGAGAGGTTAGGGAAAGGAAGTGGAGAGACAGACCGAGAGGTTAGAGAAAGAGAGAGGAGAGACAGACCGAGAGGTTAGAGAAAGGAAGCGGAGAGACAGACCGAGAGGTTAGGGAAAGGAAGCAGAGAGACAGACCGAGAGGTTAGAGAAAGAGAGAGGAGAGACAGACCGAGAGGTTAGAGAAAGGAAGCGGAGAGACAGACCGAGAGGTTAGGGAAAGGAAGCAGAGAGACAGACCGAGAGGTTAGAGAAAGAGAGAGGAGAGACAGACCGAGAGGTTAGAGAAAGGAAGCGGAGAGACAGACCGAGAGGTTAGAGAAAGAGAGAGGAGAGACAGACCGAGAGGTTAGGGAAAGGAAGCGGAGAGACAGACCGAGAGGTTAGGGAAAGGAAGTGGAGAGACAGACAGAGAGGTTAGAGAAAGGAAGCGGAGAGACAGACCGAGCGGTTAGAGAAAGGGAGAGGAGAGACAGACCGAGAGGTTAGAGAAAGGGAGAGGAGAGACAGGGAGAGGAGAGACAGACCGAGAGGGAGCGGAGAGACAGACTGAGAGGCTAGAGAAAGGGAGAGGAGAGACAGACTGAGAGGGAGCGGAGAGACAGACCGAGAGGCTAGAGAAAGGGAGAGGAGAGACAGACTGAGAGGGAGCGGAGAGCACAGACAGACCGAGAGGTTAGAGAAAGGGAGAGGAGAGACAGACCGAGAGGGAGCAGAGAGACAGACCGAGAGGTTAGAGAAAGGGAGAGGAGAGACAGACCGAGAGGGAGCAGAGAGACAGACCGAGAGGTTAGAGAAAGGGAGAGGAGAGACAGACCGAGAGGGAGCAGAGAGACAGACCGAGAGGTTAGAGAAAGGAAGCGGAGAGACAGACCGAGAGGGAGCGGAGAGACAGACCGAGAGGTTAGAGAAAGGAAGCGGAGAGACAGACCGAGAGGGAGCGGAGAGACAGACCGAGAGGCTAGAGAAAGGGAGAGGAGAGACAGACCGAGAGGTTAGAGAAAGGGAGAGGAGAGACAGACCGAGAGGTTAGAGAAAGGGAGAGGAGAGACAGGGAGAGGAGAGACAGACCGAGAGGGAGCGGAGAGAGACAGACCGAGAGGCTAGAGAAAGGGAGAGGAGAGACAGACCGAGAGGTTAGAGAAAGGGAGAGGAGAGACAGGGAGAGGAGAGACAGACTGAGAGGGAGCGGAGAGACAGACTGAGAGGCTAGAGAAAGGGAGAGGAGAGACAGACTGAGAGGCTAGAGAAAGGGAGAGGAGAGACAGACTGAGAGGGAGCGGAGAGACAGACTGAGAGGTTAGAGAAAGGGAGAGGAGAGACAGACCGAGAGGTTAGAGAAAGGGAGAGGAGAGACAGACCGAGAGGTTAGAGAAAGGGAGAGGAGAGACAGGGAGAGGAGAGACAGACCGAGAGGGAGCGGAGAGACAGACCGAGAGGCTAGAGAAAGGGAGAGGAGAGACAGACCGAGAGGTTAGAGAAAGGGAGAGGAGAGACAGGGAGAGGAGAGACAGACTGAGAGGGAGCGGAGAGACAGACTGAGAGGCTAGAGAAAGGGAGAGGAGAGACAGACTGAGAGGCTAGAGAAAGGGAGAGGAGAGACAGACTGAGAGGGAGCGGAGAGACAGACTGAGAGGTTAGAGAAAGGGAGAGGAGAGACAGACTGAGAGGTTAGAGAAAGGGAGAGGAGAGACAGACCGAGCGGTTAGAGAAAGGGAGAGGAGAGACAGACCGAGAGGTTAGAGAAAGGGAGAGGAGAGACAGGGAGAGGAGAGACAGACCGAGAGGGAGCGGAGAGACAGACTGAGAGGCTAGAGAAAGGGAGAGGAGAGACAGACTGAGAGGCTAGAGAAAGGGAGAGGAGAGACAGACTGAGAGGGAGCGGAGAGACAGACTGAGAGGTTAGAGAAAGGGAGAGGAGAGACAGACTGAGAGGTTAGAGAAAGGGAGAGGAGAGACAGGGAGAGGAGAGACAGACTGAGAGGGAGCGGAGAGACAGACTGAGAGGCTAGAGAAAGGGAGAGGAGAGACAGACTGAGAGGGAGCGGAGAGACAGACCGAGAGGTTAGAGAAAGGGAGAGGAGAGACAGACCGAGAGGGAGCAGAGAGACAGACCGAGAGGTTAGAGAAAGGGAGAGGAGAGACAGACCGAGAGGTTAGAGAAAGGAAGCGGAGAGACAGACCGAGAGGTTAGGGAAAGGGAGAGGAGAGACAGACTGAGAGGGAGCGGAGAGACAGACCGAGAGGTTAGAGAAAGGGAGAGGAGAGACAGACTGAGAGGGAGCGGAGAGACAGACCGAGAGGTTAGAGAAAGGGAGAGGAGAGACAGACTGAGAGGGAGCGGAGAGACAGACCGAGAGGTTAGAGAAAGGGAGAGGAGAGACAGACCGAGAGGGAGCAGAGAGACAGACCGAGAGGTTAGAGAAAGGGAGAGGAGAGACAGGGAGCGGAGAGACAGACCGAGAGGCTAGAGAAAGGGAGAGGAGAGACAGACTGAGAGGGAGCGGAGAGACAGACTGATACTAAACGGAACTCAAGATGTCGCATAAGATCATCAAATATTTACCAACGTGTCACCTTGACGTGAAAACCTCTGTGGGGAAACACCAGAACGACTTGAGGGGGAGCAGATAGAGAGACAGATGGAGGCAGGAGAGGGATCTTTAACTGATTGAACTTTGTAATTTTATGGGTTTTTGTGGTGTGGTTTTCATAGAGGGTCTCCCTGCTCCAGAGGGCTCAGGTATGAGGGCCTTTCTATAAATAATGGGGCCAGTGTGTGACATTGGGATCAACATCTCAAAATGGTTTGTAACAAAAATAAAAAAGGATTTTCATGCCGTTTCTAATGTGTACTTAGAGTCAGGGCCCTGGACCAATGAGTAAGGGCCCTGGGCCAATGAGTTAGGGCCCTGGGCCAATGAGTAAGGGCCCTGGGCCACGGGCCAATGAGTCAGGGCCCTGGGCCAAAGAGTTAGGGCCCTGCGCCAATGAGTTAGGGCCCTGGGCCACGGGCCAAAGAGTTAGGGCCCTGGGCCAATGAGTTAGGGCCCTGGGCCACGGGCCAATGAGTCAGGGCCCTGGGCCAAAGAGTTAGGGCCCTGGGCCAATGAGTTAGGGCCCTGGGCCACGTGCCAAAGAGTTAGGGCCCTGGACCAATGAGTTAGGGCCCTGGACCAATGAGTTAGGGCCCTGGGCCACGGGCCAAAGAGTTAGGGCCCTGGGCCAATGAGTTAGGGCCCTGGGCCACGGGCCAATGAGTCAGGGCCCTGGGCCACGGGCCAAAGAGTTAGGGCCCTGGGCCAATGAGTTAGGGCCCTGGGCCAATGAGTTAGGGCCACGGGCCAAAGAGTTAGGGCCCTGGACCAATGAGTTAGGGCCCTGGACCAATGAGTTAGGGCCCTGGGCCACGGGCCAATGAGTTAGGGCCCTGGGCCAATGAGTTAGGGCCCTGGACCAATGAGTTAGGGCCCTGGACCACGGGCCAAAGAGTTAGGGCCCTGGGCCAATGAGTTAGGGCCCTGGGCCAATGAGTTAGGGCCACGGGCCAATGAGTCAGGGCCCTGGGCCAATGAGTTAGGGCCCTGGGCCACGGGCCAATGAGTCAGGGCCCTGGGCCAATGAGTTAGGGCCCTGGGCCAATGAGTTAGGGCCCTGGACCAATGAGTCAGGGCCCTGGACCAATGAGTCAGGGCCCTGGACCAATGAGTCAGGGCTCTGGGCCAATGAGTCAGGGCCCTGGGCCAATGAGTCAGGGCCTTGGGCCAATGAGTCAGGGCCCTGGGCCAATGAGTCAGGGCCCTGGACCAATGAGTCAGGGCCCTGGACCAATGAGTTAGGGCCCTGGCCAATGAAGGTTAGGTTAGTTAGGGCCAATGAATCAAGGACTCAAGCTATGGCCAAATGACTTCATCTATCCCTTTTATCTCTCCCTCTATCCTTCCCTCTCTCTATCTCTCCCTCTATCTATCCCTCCAATCCTTCCCTCTCTCCCTCCCTCCCTCAACCCCTCTATCTCTACCTCTCCCTCTATCCTTCCCTCCCTCTACCCCTCTCTCTCATCCCCATCTATCCCTCTATCCTTCCCTCCCTCTATCTCTCCCTCTCTATCCCTCTCTCTCCCTCTATCCTTCCCTCTCTCTATCCCTCTCTCTATCCCTCTATCCTTCCCTCTCTCTCTCCCTCTATCCTTCCCTCCCTCTACCCCTATCTATCCCTCTATCCTTCCTTCCCTCCCTCTATCTCTCCCTCTCTCTATCCCTCTATCTCTCCCTCTATCCTTCCCTCCCTCTACCCCCCTCTCTCTCCCCCTATCTATCCCTCTATCCTTCCCTCCCTCTATCTCTCCCTCTCTCTATCCCTCTCTCTCCCTCTATCCTTCCCTCTCTTGATCCCTCTCTCTATCCCTCTCTCTATCCCTCTATCCTTCCCTCTCTCTCTCCCTCTATCCTTCCCTCTCTCTATCCCTCTCTCTCCCTCTATCCTTCCCTCGCTCTATCCCTCTCTCTCTCTCTCCCTCTATCCTTCCCCCTCTCTATCCCTCTCTCTATCCCTCTATCCTTCCCTCTCTCTCTCCCTCTATCCTTCACTCCATATATCCCTCTATCTATCCCTCCTTATAGCAGAGGATAAGTCCTGTCCACCTTGGAAGAACGGAAAGTTTAAGTTAGCGAGATTGATAAAAAAGTTAAGATGGAGAGAGAGAGAGTTGTGAGGATGGGAAGGCCCCAGTCCCAGGTCTCTTGTCATCATCTCATCTTATACCTGTCTGTCTATAGCTCGTACCTAAAGGCACGTTAGGCTGAGAAACCAAGGTTATTCTCAGGGGTTCAAATTCAAGTCTAAGTTTTATTTTGCCATTCACAGTACATTTAGAAGTGAAGAAAAGTTTGTGCTAGAGGCGGAACGCCTGAGTTGTCCCTCTTTGTCCTCCCTCTCCCATCTCTCTCCCTCTCCCATCTCTCTCCCTCTCCCATCTCTCCCATCTCTCTCCCTCTCCCATCTCTCTCATCTCTCTCCCTCTCCCATCTCTCTCCCTCTCCCATCTCTCTCATCTCTCTCCCTCTCCCATCTCTCTCCCTCTCCCATCTCTCTCCCTCTCCCATCTCTCCCATCTCTCTCCCTCTCCCATCTCTCTCATCTCTCTCCCATCTCTCTCCCTCTCCCATCTCTCTCATCTCTCTCCCTCTCCCATCTCTCTCCCTCTCCCATCTCTCTCCCTCTCCCATCTCTCTCTCCCATAAAGGGAATAGGGTGTAAAATAGTGCACTATAAAGGGAATAGGGTGTAAAGTAGTGCACTATAAAGCGAGTAGGGAGTCATTGTGGACATTCCCTCTTCAAAGTGATGTAATCGCCACATCTTCATGACATAGTGCTGAGGTCAGCGTTTCCAACGTTCCGCAGGGTGGTTTCAATGGGTTGGCCTAGGGGCGGGCTTACTCCGCTCTTCGTCCCCCTACGGGAGGGGTGTGTGTGTGTGTGTGTGTGTGTGTGTGTGTGTGTGTGTGTGTGTGTGTGTGTGTGTGTGTGTGTGTGTGTGTGTGTGTTTGTGCATGAGAGTGTGTGTGTGTGTGTGTGTGTAAGACACCCCTCCTCTCTCCTCCTCCTCCTCATCCCACTCTCTCCCATCCTTCCTCCTCCTCTCTCCTCCTCCTCCCTCATCCCCCTCTCTCCCATCCTTCCTCCTCCTTCCTCCTCCTCCCTCCTCCTTCCTCCTCCTCCCCCTCTCTCCCATCCTCCCTCCTCCTCCTCCCTCATCCCCCTCTCTCCCATCCTTCCTCCTCCTCCCCCTCTCTCCCATCCTCCCTCCTCCTCCTCCCTCATCCCCCCTCTCTCCCTTCCTCCCTTCTCCTCCCTCATCCCCCCCTCTCTTATCCTACCCTGCAGTCTTAATCACAGAGCCAGAGATGGTTTAAAGGACTGAACTCCTCTTTTGGGACCCTAGTGAGTGTGGATGGTTCTGGGCCATTTTGGGGTGGTGGTGTCAGAGATGTTTTTTGAGGGAGGGAGGATAAGAGAGAGGGGGATGAGGGAGGAGGGGAGAGAGGGGGATGAGGGAGGAGGAGGGGAGAGAGGGGGATGAAGGAGGAGGAGGGGAGAGAGGGGGATGAGGGAGGAGGAGGGGAGAGAGGGGGATGAGGGAGGAGGAGGGAGGATGGGAGAGAGGGGGATGAGGGAGGAGGAGGGGAGAGAGGGGGAGGAGGGAGGAGGAGGGAGGATGGGAGAGAGGGGGATGAGGGAGGAGGAGGGAAGATGGGAGAGAGGGGGATGAGGGAGGAGGGAAGAGAGGGGGATGAGGGAGGAGGAGGAGGGAGGGGTGTCTTACACAAACACACACACACACACACACACACACACACACACACACACACACACACACATACTCATGCACACACACTATTGTATTTACTTCGCCACCATGACCTATTTATTGCCTTTAGCTCCCTTATCTCACCTCATTTGTTCACATTGTACATAGACTTATTTTTCTACTGTATTATTGACTGTATGTTTGTTTTACTCCATGTGTAACTCTGTGTTGTTATATGTGTTGAACTGCTTTGCTTTATTTTGGCCAGGTCGCAGTTGTAAATGAGAAATTGTTCTCAACTTGCCTACCTGGTTAAATAAAGGACTTGTTCTCAACTGGCCTACCTAGTTAAATAAAGGTGAAATAAATTAACAAATAAAATAAATGTTTTTAGCATTGGTTAGTACATAAGATGTTTGGATGGACGCTGGAGGAGTTGATTGCTGTGTTAAGGGGGACCTGGTATTAGGATTGGATGTCCAGGCAGGTCACCCGTGATACAAGTCATTATTCAACGTCCATCCATGTCGGAAGTTGATGTGGAAACTGACCACTAGGGGCAACAGTGAACACTGTTGTAATCAAGGGCATTGTGGGGGATGGGCATCTGCTTCTGATTCCAAGGGCATTGTGGGGGATGGGCATCTGCTTCTGATTCCAAGGGCATTGTGGGGGATGGGCATCTGCTTCTGATTCCAAGGGCATTGTGGGGGATGGGCATCTGCTTCTGATTCCAAGGGCATTGTGGGGGATGGGCATCTGCTTCTGATTCCAAGGGCATTGTGGGGGATGGGCATCTGCTTCTGATTCCAAGGGCATTGTGGGGGATGGGCATCTGCTTCTGATTCCAAGGGCATTGTGGGGGATGGGCATCTGCTTCTGATTCCAAGGGCATTGTGGGGGATGGGCATCTGCTTCTGATTCCAAGGGCATTGTGGGGGATGGGCATCTGCTTCTGATTCCAAGGGCATTGTGGGGGATGGGCATCTGCTTCTGATTCCAAGGGCATTGTGGGGGATGGGCATCTGCTTCTGATTCCAAGGGCATTGTGGGGGATGGGCATCTGCATCTGATTCCAAGGGCATTGTGGGGGATGGGCATCTGCTTCTGATTCCAAGGGTCTTTTTGTTTTAGCCTATTCAAAACATGAACCCTTACCTTAACTATTCGGATTTAATTCCTAGCCTTAAACATTTGAGATTTAATTCCTAGCCTTAAAAATGTGTATTTAATTCCTAGCCTTGAATATTTGGGTTTAATTCCTAGCCTTAAAAATGTGTATTTAATTCCTAGCCTTGAATATTTGGATTTAATTCCTAGCCTTGAATATTTGGATTTAATTCCTAGCCTTAAAAATTTGAGATTTAATTCCTAGCCTTAAAAATTTGAGATTTAATTCCTAGCCTTGAATATTTGGATTTAATTCCTAGCCTTAAAAATTTGAGATTTAATTCCTAGCCTTAAACATTTGGATTTAATTCCTAGCCTTGAATATTTGGGTTTAATTCCTAGCCTTAAAATTTTGGAGTTAATACCTAAACTTAAAACAAATTTGACATTTGAAACAATTTCAGAATTGTTTTGAATGAAAAACATGGATGAACATTTTTGACATGAGACTGTGAGAGCTTGTAGTGGATGGCACTTAGGGTTGAAGGGCTCTCCAGGGGACCTGGGGTTAAGGGGTTGGTAGAGGACCTGGGGTTAGGGAGGTTGGTAGAGGACCTGGGGTTAGGGAGGTTGGTGGGGGACCTGGGGTTAGGGAGGTTGGTGGGGGACCTGGGGTTAGGGAGGTTGGTGGGGGACCTGCATCCTTGAGATCTATCTACTTTCTAACTTGATTGGAGTCCACCTTTGGTAAATTCAATTGATTGGAGATCATTTGGAAAGGCACACACCTGTCTATATAAAGGTCCCACAGTTGACAGTGCACATCAGAGCAAAAACCAAACCATGATGTCTAAAGTATTGTCCGTAGAGCTTAGACAAGGTATTGTGTCGCGGCACAGGTCTCAGTCAAAGGATATACGCAGCATTGAACGTTCCCAGGTTCCAAACCTGGAAGAGATTTAGAACCACCAAGACTCTTCCTAGAGCCGGCCAAACTGAGCAATCGGGCCTTGGTCAGGGAGGTGACCAAGAACCCAATGGTCACTCTGACAGAAGCCACTCCTCAGTAAAAGACACATGACAGCCCGCTTGGAGTTTGCCAAAAGGCACCTAAAGGACTCTCAGACCATGAGAAACAAGATTCTCTGGTCTGATGAAACCAAGATTGAACTCTTTGGCCTGAATGCCAAGCGTCACGTCTGGAGGAAACCTGGCACCATCCCTACGGTGAAGCATGGTGGTGGCAGCATCATGCTGTGGAGATCTTTTCAGCGAAAGGGACTGGGAGACTAGTCAGGATCGAGGGAAAGATCAACGGAGAAAAGTACAGAGAGATCCTTGATGAAAACCTGCTCCAGAGCGCTCAGGACCTCAGACTCTGGTCAAGGTTCACCTTTCAACAGGACAACGACCCTAAGCACACATCAGGACAATGCAGGAGTGGCTTCGGGACAAGTCTCTGAATGTCCTTGAGTGGCCCAGCCAGAGCCCGGACTTAAACCCGATCTAACATCTCTGGAGAGACCTGAAAATAGCTGTGCAGCGATGCTCCCCTTCCAACCTGACAGAGATTGAGAGGATCTGCAGAGAAGAATGGGAGAAACTCTCTAAATACAGGTGTGACAAGCTTGTAGCGTCATACCCAAGAAGACTAGAGGCTGTAATCGCTGCCAAAGGTGCTTCAACAAAGTACTGAGTAAAGCGTCTGAATACTTATGTAAATGTGATATTTCCGTTTTCTTCTAAAAAAAACTGTTTTTGCTTTGTCATTAAGGGGTATCGTGTTTAGATTGATAAGGGGGAAAAAACAATTAAATCAATTATAGAATAAGGCTGTATTGTAATAAAATGTGGAAAAAGTCAAGGGGTCTGAATTCTTTCTGAATGCACTGTATATATGCATCTCTCTCTGTCCCACTAATACACACACAATCAGTGTACATAGACAGACACACACACACACTCTGTCTCTCTCTCTTGGCTCAGTCTCACATCCCAGATCCTCACCCAAATTTAAATGGGAGGAGCCAAGATTAGAGACACAAAAAAAGGAGAGAGATGGAGAGAGAGAGACAGAGAGAGGGAGAGAGAGAGAGAGAGACAGAGAGAGAGAGAGAGAGAGAGAGAGAGAGACAGAGAGAGAGAGAGAGAGACAGAGAGAGGGAGAGAGAGAGAGAGAGAGAGAGTGAGTAGAGAGAAAGAGAGAGAGAGAGAGAGAGAGAGAGAGAGAGAGAGAGACAGAGAGAGAGAGAGAGAGAGAGAGAGTGAGTAGAGAGAAAGAGAGAGAGAGAGAGAGAGAAGTAACAGCAGTTGTTAAGATCTTGTAGCCTACACAGTCCAACCGAGATAACAGAAGAGAGAGGAGAGGTACTAAGAGACAGCAAACCCCTGACAACCAACGTACAGGTGAGTTTAAGACACGTGGCTGTGTCCGCAAATAATCCAGAACTCTAGCCTAAATTGTTGTATAATTCATTTGTTAAAATGATGTTTGCAAAGTTAATAATTAAAATAGTTTTTATATAAGGTGTAATGTTCTTTTCTTGAGACGCATGATGTTTCCACTTTCTTTTTCCACCGTCGGTAGATTTGTTTTACTGTTGCTCTCTTCTGTGGCGTGCTGAAACTAAATATGAATATGACTGGTCCACCTAGCTATCTGGAGATGAATGTACTGAATATGACTGGTCCACCTAGCTATCTGGAGATGAATGTTCTGACTATGACTGGTCCACCTAGCTATCTGAAGATGAATGGACTGAATATGACTGGTCCACCTAGCTATCTGGAGATGAATGTTCTGACTATGACTGGTCCACCTAGCTATCTGGAGATGAATGTTCTGACTATGACTGGTCCACCTAGCTATCTGGAGATGAATGGACTGAATATGACTGGTCCACCTAGCTATCTGGAGATGAATGTACTGACTATGACTGGTCCACCTAGCTATCTGTAGATGAATGTACTGACTATGACTGGTCCACCTAGCTATCTGGAGATGAATGTACTGACTATGACTGGTCCACCTAGCTATCTGGAGATGAATGTTCTGACTATGACTGGTCCACCTAGCTATCTGTAGATGAATGTACTGACTATGACTGGTCCACCTAGCTATCTGGAGATGAATGTACTGACTATGACTGGTCCACCTAGCTATCTGGAGATGAATGTACTGACTATGACTGGTCCACCTAGCTATCTGGAGATGAATGTTCTGACTATGACTGGTCCACCTAGCTATCTGGAGATGAATGTACTGACTATGACTGGTCCACCTAGCTATCTGGAGATGAATGTTCTGACTATGACTGGTCCACCTAGCTATCGGGAGATGAATGTACTGACTATGACTGGTCCACCTAGCTATCTGGAGATGAATGTACTGACTATGACTGGTCCACCTAGCTATCTGGAGATGAATGTACTGACTATGACTGGTCCACCTAGCTATCTGGAGATGAATGTACTGACTATGACTGGTCCACCTAGCTATCGGGAGATGAATGTACTGACTATGACTGGTCCACCTAGCTATCTGGAGATGAATGTACTGACTATGACTGGTCCACCTAGCTATCTGGAGATGAATGTACTGACTATGACTGGTCCACCTAGCTATCTGTAGATGAATGTACTGACTATGACTGGTCCACCTAGCTATCTGGAGATGAATGTTCTGACTATGACTGGTCCACCTAGCTATCGGGAGATGAATGTACTGACTATGACTGGTCCACCTAGCTATCTGGAGATGAATGTACTGACTATGACTGGTCCACCTAGCTATCTGGAGATGAATGTACTGACTATGACTGGTCCACCTAGCTATCTGGAGATGAATGTACTGACTATGACTGGTCCACCTAGCTATCTGTAGATGAATGTACTGACTATGACTGGTCCACCTAGCTATCTGGAGATGAATGTACTGACTATGACTGGTCCACCTAGCTATCTGGAGATGAATGTACTGACTATGACTGGTCCACCTAGCTATCTGGAGATGAATGTACTGACTATGACTGGTCCACCTAGCTATCTGGAGATGAATGTACTGACTATGACTGGTCCACCTAGCTATCTGGAGATGAATGTACTGACTATGACTGGTCCACCTAGCTATCTGGAGATGAATGTTCTGACTATGACTGGTCCACCTAGCTATCTGGAGATGAATGTTCTGACTATGACTGGTCCACCTAGCTATCTGGAGATTAATGTACTGACTATGACTGGTCCACCTAGCTATCTGGAGATGAATGTTCTGACTATGACTGGTCCACCTAGCTATCGGGAGATGAATGTACTGACTATGACTGGTCCACCTAGCTATCTGGAGATGAATGTACTGACTATGACTGGTCCACCTAGCTATCTGGAGATGAATGTACTGACTATGACTGGTCCACCTAGCTATCTGGAGATGAATGTACTGACTATGACTGGTCCACCTAGCTATCTGGAGATGAATGTACTGACTATGACTGGTCCACCTAGCTATCTGGAGATGAATGTACTGACTATGACTGGTCCACCTAGCTATCGGGAGATGAATGTTCTGACTATGACTGGTCCACCTAGCTATCTGGAGATGAATAGATGAATGTTCTGACTATGACTGGTCCACCTAGCTATCTGGAGATGAATGTACTGACTTTAAGTCACTCTGGATAAGAGCATCTGCTAAACAACTATAATGTAAATGTTTTACATACAGATCTCATATTACTGTATTGAATTATTATTATTTCTATTATTATTATGTATATTATTATTATTATTATTATTTATATTGTTATTATTATTATTACTTTATATTGTTATTATTATTATTATTATTTATATTATTATTATTGATTATTATTTACTATTGTTATTATTATTATTACTTATTGATTTATATTATTATGTGATTATTATTATTTATATTGTTATTATTATTATTACTTATATTGTTATTATTATTATTATTGATATTATTATTATTATTATTGATTATTATTTATATTGTTATTATTATTATTATTATTATTATGTGTATATTGTTATTATTATTATATTATTATTATTACTTATATTGTTATTATTATTATTATTATTGTTTATATTATTATTATTATTTATATTGTTATTATTATTGCTATTATTATTATTATTATATTATTATTTATATTGTTATTATTATTATTATTATTATTATTATTTATATTGTTATTATTATTATTATTATTTATATTGTTATTATTATTGTTTCTATTATTGTTATTATTATATTATTATTTATGTTGTTATTATTATTATTATTACTTATATTGTTATTATTATTATTATTATATTATTATTTATATTGTTATTATTATTATTAGTATTCTTATTATTATATTATTATTTATATTATATTATTATTATTATTATTTCTGTTAATATTATTATTTATATTATTATTATTATTATTATTATTATTGATGTCACAAATGTGCCAATTGGTTGTTTATTAAAAATGTAGTTATTTGTTACATTTGACTGTGTAAAACCTATCAGTTCTTGGTATTTATCTGAGACTGAGGCGGATATGTATCATTTTGCTAAAAAAAAAAAAAACATGATTTATTGTCTCTCTCAAATGAAACCATCAAGTGATAGATTTTAAACGAATACCTGTCTGTCATTGAACCGTGCCATGATTAGATAGCGAAAACAATAAAAACCAATTTACCAACATTTCTGAAAATGGATATGTAACGTTTTGTTAATAAAGTTTTCATGTTTGTATAAAAATGGAATAGATAGAGTATTCTATGTTGTAATAATCTATTTCTACAGTCTTAAAGGTCAAAGAGAGATGGTGTAATATGGTGAAGATGTCTCCCAACTTGGACCAGGTATGGTGTGTGTGTGTAACTTAACTCCCTCTGGTCCCACAAGCAGCTATAAAAGCGGCTCAAAATGTAATCTTCTTCTTCTTCATCATCTCTCTATCCTCCTCCTCCTCCTTCCCCAGGTGATCAGATGTACCCAGGTGAGCTGTACCTGCCAGTGTTTCAGACCAGACAAGAGCAACCTCAGGATATGTGACCACTGTAGACATGGCTGGGTAGCTCATGGTGAGCGCGCGCACACACACACACACACACACACACACACACACACACACACACACACACACACACACACACACACACACACACACACACACACACACACACACACACACACACACACACACACACACACACTGGATAGAGATGCACACACACACGGATAGAGACACACACACACACACACACACACACACACACACACACACACACGGATAGAGACACACACACACGGATAGAGACACACACACATGGATAGAGATGCACACACACGCGGACAGAGACGCACACATAAGCAGGTTTGGGGAAAAACAGCTTACATGTAACCAATTACAATTTTTAAACTATAATCCCTTAGGTTACCAGCAACAACAACAAAAATCTGATTACTTTGAAAAGCTAGGATTACTTTTAATTCAGAAAGGATGTTTGCGGAACACAATATTTGACACCTTTCTGTTTTCTCAATGACATTCAAATCAGCATTGAAAAAAGGCACAAGTTTAAGTTTGTTGCACCTGGGTGAGTCTGACCACAAGTCTGACCGCAGCCCGTCTGGTGTTCAACCTTCCCAAGTTCTCTCACGTCACCCCGCTCCTCCGCTCTCTCCACTGGCTTCCAGTCGAAGCTCGCATCTGCTACAAGACCATGGTGCTTGCCTACGGAGCTGTGAGGGGAACGGCACCTCCGTACCTTCAGGCTCTGATCAGGCCCTACACCCAAACAAGGGCACTGCGTTCATCCACCACTGGCCTGCTCGCCTCCCTACCTCTGAGGAAGCACAGTTCCCGCTCAGCCCAGTCAAAACTGTTCGCTGCTCTGGCACCCCAATGGTGGAACAAGCTCCCTCACGACGCCAGGACAGCGGAGTCAATCACCACCTTCCGGAGACACCTGAAACCCCACCTCTTCAAGGAATACCTGGGATAGGATAAAGTAATCCTTCTAACCCCCCCTTAAAAGATTTAGATGCACTATTGTAAAGTGGTTGTTCCACTGGATATCATAAGGTGAATGCACCATTTTGTAAGTCGCTCTGGATAAGAGCGTCTGCTAAATGACTTAAATGTAAATGTAAATGTAAGTCAGAGACCATTATGATGTCAGAGACCATTGTGATGTCAGAGACCACTATGATGTCAGAGACCACTGTGATGTCAGAGACCATTATGATGACAGAGACCATTATGATGTCAGAGACCACTATGACAACACAACAAATGTGTTTGATGGATTGTGGGAAAAGAGCAGGAATAGGCTTTTGTAGGCTACAGTCCAAGCTATGTCTTCCAATGGTGCGACTTCTGTCGGCATCCAAAGATTATCCAACTTGAATAAACACTTGGAGGTAAAGGATGACAGCAGTGGTGTAGTCTACGGCGATACGGACATCACTTACTATTGATATCTACATAGAGCATTGATGTGAATCACACTGCTGCTCTCTGTGATGTGAATCACACTGCTGCTCTCTCAGTGATGTGAATCACACTGCTGCTCTCTGTGTGATGTGAAATCACACTGCCTGCTCTCTCAGTGATGGGAATCACACTGCTGCTCTCTGTGATGTGAATCACACTTGCTGCTCTCTGTGTGATGTGAATCACACTGCTGCTCTCTCAGTGATGGGAATCACACTGCTGCTCTCTGTGATGTGAATCACACTGCTGCTCTCTGTGTGATGTGAATCACACTGCTGCTCTCTGTGTGATGTGAATCACACTGCTGCTTGCAACAGCTACATAGTGTGTATCCCAGCCTATGGAATAAACGTTTGAGTGAGTTCCTCCCATCTAAACTTCTCCTGGTATCGTGCTCCATGCTGTCAAAAACGAGTTTAATTTAAGAAGACCACGAGTGGGGATTTTTATTGCTCAATCTAATTTGTGCTGATTCTCAAAAAATGTCACAGGCCTAACGGGCACATGCTCGAACTCGTGCATGTTTGATAGGACCAATCTGTAGTTGCTAAATCAATGTTTGGATATATATATATATAATATAATATATAATATAATATATATATATCCATTGATTGTTGAAGAATATAGTTTATAAATGCCTCATGAGCTTAGTTCAACTGAGAACCTGAAATATAAACTTGTTTTTCTCCAATGTTTGTAAACATGGTCAATGTAAACAAATACTGTATAGCATCATAACATGGTTATAACTATAATGTTGATATCATGGATGGTCAGTCCTGTATAGCCTCATAACATGGTTATAACTATAATGTTGATATCATGGATGGTCAGTCCTGTATAGCCTCATAACATGGTTATAACTATAATGTTGATATCATGGATGGTCAGTCCTGTATAGCCTCCATAACATGGTTATAACTATAATGTTGATATCATGGATGGTCAGTCCTGTATAGCCTCCATAACATGGTTATAACTATAATGTTGATATCATGGATGGTCAGTCCTGTATAGCCTCCATAACATGGTTATAACTATAATGTTGATATCATGGATGGTCAGTCCTGTATAGCCTCATAACATGGTTATAACTATAATGTTGATATCATGGATGGTCAGTCCTGTATAGCCTCCATAACATGGTTATAACTATAATGTCGATATCATGGATGGTCAGTCCTGTATAGCCTCATAACATGGTTATAACTATAATGTTGATATCATGGATGGTCAGTCCTGTATAGCCTCATAACATGGTTATAACTATAATGTAGATATCATGGATGGTCAGTCCTGTATAGCCTCATAACATGGTTATAACTATAATGTTGATATCATGGATGGTCAGTCCTGTATAGCCTCATAACATGGTTATAACTATAATGTTGATATCATGGATGGTCAGTCCTGTATAGCCTCATAACATGGTTATAACTATAATGTTGATATCATGGATGGTCAGTCCTGTATAGCCTCATAACATGGTTATAACTATAATGTTGATATCATGGATGGTCAGTCCTGTATAGCCTCATAACATGGTTATAACTATAATGTTGATATCATGGATGGTCAGTCCTGTATAGCCTCATAACATGGTTATAACTATAATGTTGATATCATGGATGGTCAGTCCTGTATAGCCTCATAACATGGTTATAACTATAATGTTGATATCATGGATGGTCAGTCCTGTATAGCCTCCATAACATGGTTATAACTATAATGTTGATATCATGGATGGTCAGTCCTGTATAGTCTCATAACATGGTTATAACTATAATGTTGATATCATGGATGGTCAGTCCTGTATAGCCTCATAACATGGTTATAACTATAATGTTGATATCATGGATGGTCAGTCCTGTATAGCCTCATAACATGGTTATAACTATAATGTTGATATCATGGATGGTCAGTCCTGTATAGCCTCATAACATGGTTATAACTATAATGTTGATATCATGGATGGTCAGTCCTGTATAGCCTCATAACATGGTTATAACTATCATGTTGATGTCATGGATGGTCAATCCTGTATAGCCTCATAACATGGTTATAACTATAATGTTGATGTCATGGATGGTCAATCCTGTATAGCCTCCATAACATGGTTATAACTATAATGATATCATGGATGGTCAGTCCTGTATAGCCTCATAACATGGTTATAACTATAATGTTGATATCATGGATGGTCAGTCCTGTATAGCCTCCATAACATGGTTATAACTATAATGTTGATATCATGGATGGTCAGTCCTGTATAGCCTCATAACATGGTTATAACTATAATGTCGATATCATGGATGGTCAGTCCTGTATAGCCTCATAACATGGTTAAAACTATAATGTTGATATCATGGATGGTCAGTCCTGTATAGCCTCATGACATGGTTATAACTATAATGTTGATATCATGGATGGTCAGTCCTGTATAGTCTCATAACATGGTTATAACTATAATGTTGATATCATGGATGGTCAGTCCTGTATAGCCTCATAACATGGTTATAACTATAATGTTGATATCATGGATGGTCAGTCCTGTATAGCCTCATAACATGGTTATAACTATAATGTTGATATCATGGATGGTCAGTCCTGTATAGCCTCATAACATGGTTATAACTATAATGTTGATATCATGGATGGTCAGTCCTGTATAGCCTCATAACATGGTTATAACTATCATGTTGATGTCATGGATGGTCAATCCTGTATAGCCTCATAACATGGTTATAACTATAATGTTGATGTCATGGATGGTCAATCCTGTATAGCCTCCATAACATGGTTATAACTATAATGATATCATGGATGGTCAGTCCTGTATAGCCTCATAACATGGTTATAACTATAATGTTGATATCATGGATGGTCAGTCCTGTATAGCCTCATAACATGGTTATAACTATAATGTTGATATCATGGATGGTCAGTCCTGTATAGTCTCATAACATGGTTATAACTATAATGTTGATATCATGGATGGTCAGTCCTGTATAGCATCATAACATGGTTATAACTATAATGTTGATATCATGGATGGTCAGTCCTGTATAGCCTCATAACATGGTTATAACTATAATGATATCATGGATGGTCAGTCCTGTATAGCCTCATAACATGGTTATAACTATAATGATATCATGGATGGTCAGTCCTGTATAGCCTCATAACATGGTTATAACTATAATGATATCATGGATGGTCAGTCCTGTATAGCCTCCATAACATGGTTATAACTATAATGTTGATATCATGGATGGTCAGTCCTGTATAGCCTCATAACATGGTTATAACTATAATGTTGATATCATGGATGGTCAGTCCTGTATAGCCTCATAACATGGTTATAACTATAATGTTGATATCATGGATGGTCAGTCCTGTATAGCCTCCATTACATGGTTATAACTATAATGTTGATATCATGGATGGTCAGTCCTGTATAGCCTCCATAACATGGTTATAACTATAATGTTGATATCATGGATGGTCAGTCCTGTATAGCCTCATAACACGGTTATAACTATAATGTTGATATCATGGATGGTCAGTCCTGTATAGTCTCATAACATGGTTATAACTATAATGTTAATATCATGGATGGTCAGTCCTGTATAGCCTCATAACATGGTTATAACTATAATGTTGATATCATGGATGGTCAGTCCTGTATAGTCTCATAACATGGTTATAACTATAATGTTGATATCATGGATGGTCAGTCCTGTATAGCCTCATAACATGGTTATAACTATAATGATATCATGGATGGTCAGTCCTGTATAGCCTCATAACATGGTTATAACTATAATGATATCATGGATGGTCAGTCCTGTATAGCCTCCATAACATGGTTATAACTATAATGTTGATATCATGGATGGTCAGTCCTGTATAGTCTCATAACATGGTTATAACTATAATGTTGATATCATGGATGGTCAGTCCTGTATAGTCTCATAACATGGTTATAACTATAATGTTGATATCATGGATGGTCAGTCCTGTATAGTCTCATAACATGGTTATAACTATAATGTTGATATCATGGATGGTCAGTCCTGTATAGCCTCATAACATGGTTATAACTATAATGATATCATGGATGGTCAGTCCTGTATAGCCTCATAACATGGTTATAACTATAATGATATCATGGATGGTCAGTCCTGTATAGCCTCATAACATGGTTATAACTATAATGTTGATATCATGGATGGTCAGTCCTGTATAGCCTCCATAACATGGTTATAACTATAATGTTGATATCATGGATGGTCAGTCCTGTATAGCCTCATAACATGGTTATAACTATAATGTTGATATCATGGATGTTCAGTCCTGTATAGCCTCATAACATGGTTATAACTATAATGTTGATATCATGGATGGTCAGTCCTGTATAGTCTCATAACATGGTTATAACTATAATGTTGATATCATGGATGGTCAGTCCTGTATAGCCTCATAACATGGTTATAACTATAATGTTGATATCATGGATGGTCAGTCCTGTATAGCCTCCATAACATGGTTATAACTATAATGTTGATATCATGGATGGTCAGTCCTGTATAGCCTCATAACATGGTTATAACTATAATGTTGATATCATGGATGGTCAGTCCTGTATAGCCTCCATAACATGGTTATAACTATAATGTTGATATCATGGATGGTCAGTCCTGTATAGCCTCATAACATGGTTATAACTATAATGTTGATATCATGGATGGTCAGTCCTGTATAGCCTCATAACATGGTTATAACTATAATGTTAATATCATGGATGGTCAGTCCTGTATAGTCTCATAACATGGTTATAACTATAATGTTGATATCATGGATGGTCAGTCCTGTATAGCCTCATAACATGGTTATAACTATAATGTTGATATCATGGATGGTCAGTCCTGTATAGCCTCATAACATGGTTATAACTATAATGATATCATGGATGGTCAGTCCTGTATAGCCTCCATAACATGGTTATAACTATAATGTTGATATCATGGATGGTCAGTCCTGTATAGTCTCATGACATGGTTATAACTATAATGTTGATATCGTGGATGGTCAGTCCTGTATAGCCTCATAACATGGTTATAACTATAATGTTGATATCATGGATGGTCAGTCCTGTATAGCCTCATAACATGGTTATAACTATAATGTTGATATCATGGATGGTCAGTCCTGTATAGCCTCATAACATGGTTATAACTATAATGTTGATATCATGGATGGTCAGTCCTGTATAGCCTCATAACATGGTTATAACTATAATGTTGATATCATGGATGGTCAGTCCTGTATAGTCTCATAACATGGTTATAACTATAATGTTG